>NW_010406542.1:21216-30398 GCF_000710305.1 Buceros rhinoceros silvestris | reverse complement strand
CCCCCCCCCCCCCCCCCCCCCCCCAAAAGGGTTAAGAATAAGCTAAGTAGATACCAAGTTTGAGGACTAAAATTCTTTGTTTGAGAAAGCAAATAAATCAATGAACATCAGAGAATAATGAGAACCAGATTTCCCTAAGTTAATTTCTGGGATATATCACGGCTTTGGCTAAAGTCTGGTATAAAATATTCATGATGCAAAAGTTCTATCACCCATGGTAAAATGCACTTTATGAAGAAAGAATAGGAAAAAACCTATACTGTATGTGGGGCCAATTTTTTCCTCCCACAGTGTTGTCTATCTGGAATATTTCACTTACTTTCATATATATATATATACACACACATATATATACACCTATTTGTATATGCACAGACAATCATGAACAAATTTGTTATTACTGCAATTTGTTATTACTGCTGTACTCTTTTCCCAGAAGGCAGTAGGTCAATGTCTTGTAATTATTCCAAGTATTTACTTTGCTATCTATCTGTCCAGATTCCCAAATGAAGCCAAAATCTGTGAAAAGCCTTTTTTCACCAGCGAATTTGTATTGTTCTTATGTGGAAAAAGAGGTAGAGCCTGAGTGCTGCAGAGGTGCTTGAAGAGACCTGAATTGAACATGCTTTGATTGCTTTCTTGCATCATAACATAGACTTGACACTTAATAGAGCAGTAAGATACTGCTGTCCATAGTCCTTGGACTTAGTTGAGCTGTGAAGGTAAGAGCTAGACACTTAAAAATTTCCCCATCTTTGGAAAAATAGGATATGGATAAGAATTTTTAGGTCCCTAAATGTTACCAGTGGAAATCTGGCTCCAGGCTGATTAGGGTATGCCCACATCTGTCCATGCAGGCAGACCCAGGCTAATAACCTGTGTGCTGAACTATTTCCAGGCTGGAGTACACATGACTGCTTCAGCACTACCCTGTGTTATCTTGTCGGCCTGCAGTACAGCTGGAGGAATCACACGTTTGGCCCTGTGCAATATAGCAGTGCAATATGCATTTCATTATCTGATGGACCAAGTCAGTGTGCCATGTACTCTCCTAAACACTGACCTGTGGTCATCTCTTTTCTTTCTTTAGCAATGTCATCATTATTCCAGCCTCTAGTCCTGTTGTTATCTACCAAACGCAGGTTCTACCACCTCTTTCATCTTCTGTCCTACTTAGGCTCTGGGGCTGCTCTCACAAACATGAAAGCACAACTCCTGTGTACAATTTCTCATCCACAGTGCATGCGGATCTCCATAAAAAAGACACGTGCCAATTTACAGCATGGGAAACTGAGGCCTGCAGAGTGAGAAGTGAGTCACCTGAAGACACACAGCTGGACTAAGAAGAGAAGCAATTCTTCTTGAGGCAAGTGCTTTATCCTGTGGATGACGCTGCCTCCTACATGCTTGTATATACTCTGCAATTAGCGGATCATTCACTGACTGAAAAGGTGGGAAGAAAACGTTTTACACAACTCTCCATGGAGTTTATAAATCAAACAAACAGCTTTAATTCTTTCAGTAAAATACTGCTTATAAATAATTAATGATTGGCTTCCTAAAGGCAATATTTTGCAGTAATTTTGAGCAAGATTGCTAGATGGGGGGGAAAAAAAATGTATCAGGTCATAGTCTATCTGGCTTAGACCGACATAAAATTGGATAACATTCAATTGCGTTTAATGTCACAATATTAGTTTGTTTTAGCAAATTTGCCTTGTGGGAAAAAAGGTTTTCTAATGCATTCCAGAGTCCTTGTAGTGTTAAACATTTTTTTACTGGTGTTGGAATAAAGCTCGCAGCATCGAAACACCTGAGCCTCCTTCTAAACCTCCTTGAAGATCTCATTGTCAGCTGCCATCAACACGAATCAGCATGTTACCTTACAAAGGTCTTGGATTAGCAAGTATATTTTCCAGATCTGTCTATGACACTAAAGCTCACTTTACCCACACATCTTCAGGCTGGATAGAGACTTGCTTAATGAATAATCAAACTGAAATCACTGTGTTTCCACATGAGCAAGAAAGAGAGAGTCAAACCCTCAGGATCACTGCCTGAACTGGAAAATGCTCTTAGTGCTCCAGGGAGAATCTTCAGATTCAAAAGACAGAAAGTTTTAAGAAGATCAATATTCTGTGGGCATTTTCATCTTATTTGCAAACATGCTGAAGAAATCATATCACTTGGCTTTACTGGGGTCTTCCTAAGAATCAGTGTCCTTTACAGATATATTTTTTAAAGCACAATTGACATTTTGAGGTGGCAAGTGCTCTTTATGTGTAAGATATACTGTCAAATAAGCTCCAAACCACAAATATCAGATCTTGAACCAGATATGCATCTCTAATTCCCCAAAGAATTTAATAGTGGGGGAGGGATTGGACAGTACTTGGTCAGGAGCTCTGTCTTGGCCCAGCATGCAAATAACTTCAAGCCATGAAGTTTCTATCCAAATTTCCTCTGAAGTTAATTGGGGCTTGGATCAAATGTTCCATCTCTAATTATGACTCATATTAATAACATCGGGGAATGTGATTTTTTTTCCAAAGTGCTTTTATTCTCATCTCATTGAAAACTAAGGTAAAATTATTATTTTTAATGCAGGGGAAAAAGTCTACATTAAGCACTTATGAAAATCTCTTCTCCTTTCCTCCTTGCTTCCCTGCACTGCCTCTCTTCCTGCCCAAGTCAATGTGTTTAGCTCGTTCACTGTAAAAATTTCAAAGCAGTGAAAATACCATATGTTAAAAATTCCAGTTCTGTGCTTTTGATAAAAGGGAAAGTTGTTTGGGAAGTGTGCCATTTCAGTGATGATGGCATGCGAGCTGAAGGAGGTGATGTTTGTAGTAATGCTATTGGAATAAAAACTCATTTCATGAGGAAGAGTCCTATTTATGTAAGGTAAGATCAGATGCCTTGAAGTATTCAATTTTTTTTTTTTGCCAGTCAAGCTCTTCATATCACAATGGGAATCATTAAAACATTTTCCTTTAAATTTGTTATTGGCTGAAAACCGGAGGGAGGGAGTTACTAAGATGTTTTTAAATAATAGAAAAGGATCTGCAGAAACATTGTTGAGAAGGAAATTGGAATGATTAAGCAAAGGTTTTGCATTCTTCCATTTTTCAGTGGAGAATGTGTGCTGGGGGGGTGGTGTGTGTTTTCCTGTTGCTTTTATGTTTGCGGAACTTGTTTTGCTTTTTCTGTAGGAAATACCCAATATTTCCAATGAGCTCAAGTTACAAGTGCTGCCAGGAAACTTTATAGACTATATAGACCCATTAGACATTGCTTAGTTTCTTTCTACATCTTCTTGAGTATGTCAGTGCCTGCATGCCATCACCACAAAACAAGAAACCAAAAAACCAAAAAAACCCAAACCAAACCAACACAAAAAGAAATCAGGCTGGTTTTGCCTGGTGGTTGTGACTTTGAAAAGAAAGAATGCTACTAAAATCCACATCTAAGCGCCATATACACCTTGGCAGTGGATTTGAAGACAAGTACGTTTTGCTGTTCCCAGGAGAGCTCAGTTCCCGTGCTCAGTCTTTTACAGGGTGGGGATAGAGGAAGGAACCAGCAGAATGTGTTAGAAATTGCAGTTTCTACAGTATCCCCATACTATTTTCCCATGATACATCATATGTGTGTGACTATACACGTATATTTCTCTCTGTGCGTATGTGCACATGCACACTAGTGCAGCCGTAGTTTAAAACAAAGAGGTATAAGGTGGGGTGCTTGTACCTGCCATTTCTACACATCTGAACACTTTTCTAGCAACCTCATGAGCTGGGGCATGCAGGAGGCGTACATGAATTTTAATGCACTTACTTACACTCTTTATGGCTTATCAAAGGCAAAGCTGCACATGAGCTGAGGTGAGCTGTTAAAACACAAAATTTACGATGACATTTAAAATCAGTAAAGCTTGCTGTAGCCCTAAAGGTTGAAGCATACATGCACACATCATATAATCTGATCCCAAGCACCCACCAAATTGGAGGTTAAAAGTATTGTATACATTGCTACCAGTTACCACATCAACATTTCAGATACGTGCATGTGATTTAAGTGCAGATGACCTGGAGCTTGCTGATGCCATAACTTAAAAAGCAATTGGGCTGTGTGCCGGCTAGAGCAACAATGTGAGCATTATAGCAGTCTCACTGAGCAGCCATTAAGACATCTCCAGCACACTGCTGTACTACTAAAATGTAATTCCCAGTAGACAATAATCCTAAACCCCCTTGACTGGAATCATGGGCAGTAGTAAATGGCTGATGGGCAGGTTAACAATGGGCTCTGTGGGCAGTCTGACATTGTACAGGTGCGCATCATCACAGTAAAGTAATTAACAGCTACTTAAAGGAATGTACATTTAAGCTCAAAAAACCTGTTAAGAGACTTCCTAAGTGGACTGCTATTTTTTTGTAAACCCCACTTATATTTTATGACCAGGTAAAAGGCCTGCAGAGCACAAATCCAATCTAAAAGTGGATCTGCAATCAATACCTCTCCTATCAGTGCTAGGCTGCTCCATCAACAGTACTGTTTTACAACTCTGTGACATGTTCCTGACTCAGGATTTAAAGTGATTCAACAATACAGTCTGACCCCTATAAAGAAACTAAGAAAGAAAAAACAGTGATTTAGCATTTTATCCAAGAAACGGCTGAGAAAAAAAAATAATGAAGAAATACAAATAATTTGTATGGAAAGTATGTTGTCTGTAGATATTTATAAGAATATGTATAGATGTATATGTGCATATGTACTCACAAATGTGCACAAGCCAGGAACGCCACCTGATATATATTTGCACACTTTTTTGGATATCACTGGAATTATTTGGGCAGTGAACAAAGGCGCGATAGGAGAGGCAATGAATTGGGGGTTGCAGCAGGGACTGCAATTTTATGTGCTGAACTAACGAGTTGTAATGGGAGAGGCTAGAGTTCCCTCAGCATTTCCTCATCTATTTCTTCTCTCTTCCCTCTAGTAAATCCAAGTCTGGCATATACAGCAGATAAAGAGTTTTAAATGCACAATTTTATCCAAGGGTCTTTATAGGAGTAACAAGATCATCTGGTTAATAAATGTTTGATTCAGTCCTCTGCCTGCAAAACTCTGGCTGAATACCTTCTAGTCATTAAAGGATTATCCCCAAAGGGTTGGTATTCCGCCTGCCTGTGTTGGCCAGTGCAGGTTTACCAGTATTTTTCCTGGTGGACAGATTTAGATCTGGTGGGAAAGTTTTAATGATCAAACTGGTAGCAAGACAAGAAGAAAATCTACATATTAAAAACATGTTTTTCCACCAAATGGCATTTGCACAATCATTTTAATGCATGTAGAAACAAAACCAACCACAGTGACATCATCATCCTGTGGCTGGTTATGTCTTGCAGTTTCTGAGAAGTGAGGTGAGATTGGCTTTACCTGATATGATGCAGGTCCCTGGGATTTGGAGGACCTGTAGCTCCTGTGTGTTTGCTGGTAGATGTGATGGGGAGGCTCTGCCTTGCCCTTTGTATGGAAGGCAACGTCTTTTGGTTTAGCGCAGTGACAGAGCACTGATGTTGCCTGCAAAGGCACGTCTTTTCAGTGATTAACCTCTCTCTTGCTCCGTTCTCACAGACGAGGAAGTTTTCACAGTCTCTGTGAAAATTCCTTGCTGTAAAGCAAAACCGCCCTGATTCTCTTGAATCTCGTACCCCAGAAGCAGGACACCTGGCCTCATCCCCGCCTGGGATGCAGCAGTGTTCTTGCAATGCATTGCCACAAGCGCACAGCGCTCCTGCTCTGATTCTTGGCATGGTAAAAATGCCTCTGTGGAAAGTGCTTCAAACACTCTGGACTACTTCTTTTGCTGCTGTGGGAGTTAAACCCTGAGGAAATCTGGCACATTTGTTTGGACATTTTTGCATTAATACATTTACTTCAAAACAGTATTAGCATGAGCATATGTTTGTTTTATAAAGTCTTAATATCATCCAAAAGAAAATGCTTTGGAACCATTACACAGATACATGTCACTAGTGTACTTTCCAAGCTCTCCATGCACATTTCATGCTAAGCCTATGCACTCTATATTAGACCTTATTTTTGCTATCCATCTTAGTACTATCTCATCTTTCCCTTAGTGAGATTTTGATTTCATTTAATCTCCTCTAGCTCAGGAAATTTTTCACTGAAGCCAGAGTAGTCCCTCTGCGTAAAACGAATACATATATAAAATCCTAAAAAATAATTTACCCTGTTACATCGTCCTCAAGGGAACAAAAAGCATTATTTGAAACCTTTAAAACATAATGCTATTTTAATTCAAAGTAGATACAGTAATTTATGTTAAAAGTCCAGATCTGCACTCGGGGTGGATTTCACTTTACCTACCTAAAGATACCTGGAAGTTATACATATAAAATAAACCACACCTCAGAATCCCTTCAGAGTAAAAAGAAAGATGCAGGTTCTTCGATTTCTAGGATCTCATCTGATCATAAGTATCAGACATGTGAGTATCATCCTGTAGAAGTGCCTAATTTCCCCAAATAAGTATAACAGAAGTCTACGTAATTAGTTTATACTAATTGTCTGTGCTATACCAGACATCTAAAATGATGTGAAATGAATTTCATCTCTCATGTGAAGAGTTCCATAGAGGGGATTAATGTGAGGCTGCTCTGTATCAGCTAAGAACATGATTCTAAAATGAAGAGTTTTCTTCTTTTTTAATACAGCTATGCGTTTTGCTGATTGATGACCGATCTTAGGAAACACAATGAAACATGGAATATGCTATAATGTGTGTTTAATATATAGTTTTAATATACCTTGTGTTGTTTTTCCGTTACAAGAATAATATAAGCAGGGAGTAAAAATATTCCCAAATTGTCAACGTGCCTAAGTTGTCCAATTTGAGCCTCAAAGTTTGATGAGGGCAGCCTTTAGAGCCTTAAATTTTATGCTAATCAGGTAATTGATATCATTTGCAACATTCTTTGGTCATAGAAAGGAAAATTTAGGAGATTACTAGTTACCACCAGCTTATTCAGAAGCAAAAAGGCTCAAAAAGATGAAATCTGATCAAAATAAATAAATACCTGCAAACTTTGAGATTATCACTTTCAGACAAAAATGTCTTAATGTTAATAAGGGATTTAGGCCCAAGGCTTTAGAAGTTGCTATTCTTAAAAAACCATGATTTATTTGATTTTTTTTTCCAGCTTGAATGTCATGAACCAGACATACATAATTATATTATTTGTCTTATGCAAGCGAACAAGAATAAATTAAAACTGGACATGTTGCAACAGGGCTGTTGACATTATATACAAAGTCTGCTTATTGTCATAAGATACTCTTAACCTTTAAGCCAAAATCTTTCAAAACTATTAGTGCTAAATCTAGCAGCTGTTGTCAAATTTTTCCCTTTCTCTGCTTTATGCATTGTGCTTTATTTGAAATGTTTGTTATATTTGTGTATATAACTTTCTGCAAGCTGTCCCTTGAAAGCTCAAGGGATTAAATGAGTAGGTTGAGCTGGTTCAAAGGAACAAAAGTTAACAAATTAAAAGAAAACTTTCTAAAATGAATGTGTAAACCATTAAAATATTTAGCTGTATTTGCATTGGATAGTTTCCTCTATATAAAACAATATGGATTGTTTAAATAAATGGGGTTAAGGGAAACTTATTTCTACTGTAAAGTTTATTAAAGCTTTAGGAATGATGGCCTCAATCCTTCAAATGCTTACGTGTTTAACTTAAAGGCATGGAATGATCTTGTCCTGGCAGTGCTAGCCAGCCTTTGGCTTTGTCTTCCAGCAAGACAAAGACAGAGAGGGCATCCAAAGACTGGAAAAGGTTTTCTCCTGTGCTTCTGTCTAGCCCTTGCCTGAATTTTAAACCACAATCTAGAAACTGTTTCGTAGCTATTTGTGAATAGCAAATGAATCTCTTTAGATATTATCACAAAAATAGGCTCAAGTGACAAAAACCTCAGAGTTCACATAAGAAGTGGAAGGACAAGTTGGTGGGGTTTGGACTACTGCAATGTTTGATTTTTAAAGAGCTATTCCACAGGCAGATGAAGGCAGATGCCACACATCTTGTAGTGTACAGCTTATCCTATGGTGTACTCTGTGAAGGGGGCTCAGAAGACCCTTAGAAGAGCTGGCACAAATCAGAGCTCCAGGATAAGCTTTTCTACAGCTGGTGCTGTGCCTGTAGAAGTAGGGCTGATTATGAATTGAGGCACAGTGATGATCTGATGCACCTGTGCCTTTCAGAGGACTCAGGTTATCTCTCTAACTAATTAAGTGCTGTGCCATGTTGGTGTATTGGCCATGCAGGGATGACTCACGCAGATCTCCAGGTGCCTGTATGTATGAAGAGTAGGCATGTCACATGGACTAAGCTTATTTCTGACTGAATTTCACACAGACACTTTCACAAGTGAAAGATGACTTGTGGTAAGATGACGCAGAAAGCAAGGGGCTGGAAGCATACTTTCTCACTATGACAAATTGGTTTGCACCTCACTGGGGTGTGTAGCAGTTGGCTTTCATTTGCACAGAGTTTATAAAGCAATCAGAGCCCCTTTTTGAAAGTGGTAGGTGCCTCCACACAGAAGCAGCTACGTGCAAGTCTGGAGCAGGAATTGGCTCTATCACCCAAAGGAGTTAGGTTTTCTAAACCCAAAGTTGGTATTCAGTTAGATTGCCATAGACATTTTTGTTGGAAGAATTCAAGGAGGAAAAAATAAAAGAATATTAATAAGGGAATGGTAAGCCACAGGAGTCCCAGAGACAATAGGATAACGTGCATGAAAGGAGGATCTTTTTCTGGTCAGCGAGCTGGCTGAAAGATTCCCAGAAAGACAAAGAAAAAATGTAATTAAATGGAATCCCATCTTCCTTAGCCAGCAAAATAGGGTGTTACATTTTATTTGCAAACAGGCAGGGCTTCATCAAAGAAATATATATATCAATCTGTTTTAAGAATTAAAATACATTCCAAGGTGCCAAATTTTGCCTTGCCAAATTCTAGTTCCAGGTTAGAAAAGATGGAACTTTCCAAGAACTTCACAGAGTTACTCAGTAAAACCAGAGGGAACTTGGTACCTATTGTTTTTCCATGTCACTTTGCTATTTCCAGACAAATCGAATAGCTCTT
>NW_010406542.1:0-21085 GCF_000710305.1 Buceros rhinoceros silvestris | reverse complement strand
TTTCCCTGAAAATTTTTTTTTAAAGATAGAATTATAACTGAAGGTCCATATGGCCTTTTGAGTCTAGATTAAGAGATTAGGGTTTGAAGTGCATACATCAGAACAGTCTTTACTATTGTGTGTGCAGGTTTTTAAAATACATTTCCAGACTTGAATCAATACCTTTTTTTTTTTACCTCCCAGGGAAAAAAGGAAAAAAAAAAATGAGAAAAAGAATGTACGACAAGTTCTGCTTTCCTATGCAAGTCTTACAAATATTGTCACTAGATCTAATCAGTCTAACCTGCTGAGTACATGACATTTGATATAAGACTGTTTTACTACTCTTTCTCTTCATTATCCTTGCACTATCTAGCTTATTATTTCTCATATAACTGTTGAATAATTAAGACCTCTTATCTGGCATCCGCAGTCAAAGCCAAAGAATGTTGACTTTACTCATTAGTCAGTCAAGTTTTGCACATTGGCTTATAATTACCAGGAAAGCCAAGCAGATTATTGGTCAGTATATTCAGAAATCTGAATTCAGATAAAAAATGTCTGATCCATGCAAAATTGCATGGAAACCAGGTGAGACTAGGGCAGATATTCTGCCATGCCTGCTCCATCAGCACAGAGGTGAAAATACACACAATCCAAAATGTGCGCAGCACCCTAACAGTGCTCAGAACTCTGTACAGTGCTCACTGCAGCATGAAGGCGCATGGCAAACATCACCTTCATGATTCACACACATTTGGCCTCTACTTGCTGCCCCTGCTGCCAGCAGCCCATCATGTAACAGCCCCTGTGCACCAAACAAGGGGTGTCTGCAGTTCAGAAACTGTCTTCCAGGGCAAAAGAAGAGAAATGTATGCAGGGTAATGTGTAATGATGGACCCACTAGTTAGTCTGTGCTCTCGCGTACCAAAGATTCACGTGTGGAGACAACCTTGGCCCTCAGACAGTCTGCCTTCTGGATCAGAGGAAACTATTGGCTTGTGTTTTATTATAATGATTTCTGTAGCTTTTGGACAGACTCCTCTTTAGAGAATGTGATATACACAGAGCGCCTTCTGCTTGCCGGTGGCGGCTGGAGGGAAGGGTGGTGGGGAGCCCAACCAGTAGAGTTTTGTAACATTTATTTGTTTGGATAATTTACTAAGGGTTTACTTGAATAATCCCATGGAAAGATTCACTGTTCTTTGTTATAACATGGACTGGAAGCTTAAGTTTGTTTGTAAAGCTCTAAAATGACTGTAGACTGGTGGAAGATATGTTATTTAACAAGCTCACTGGTTAAAACAAAAAGCTTGTTTAGCAGCAATGAGTACTATCACTTTGTTTTAACAGAAGTTCAGGTTCAGCTGTCTGGACACAGGCAAGATGCCTGTGCTCTGGAGTTTGAGAGGCAAATCTGGGGATGAAATGCAGATCTGCATGGGAGATACAAGGAATTTGTTTACCTGGATCAGAAAACAAAAAAAAAAAAAAAGAGAGAGATATTACAGAAAACATATGGTTGCTATTTAATATATGCTTTATCATTTTTCATTTTGACATTAACATTGTTATGAACAGGGTAAAAGCACTGTACACTGTACAATGTAATATAAAATGAGGGTTACCACTCCTTGCCAGAGGAAACGTGATTCAGAAACAATTTTGGGGCAATTGCAAGGTGATGTGGCACAGAGAACCAGAAGCTATTGAAACTTTAAACATCATTTCTGGACAATATAAGACTTGCTGCAAAACGACTTGTAAAAACATGGAAACGTTACTTTCCTGACCCCAAAGAATTAGAAATCTTTAAATATCAGTTCAAACAATGCCTCTTAAAGGGCACCACACTTTTACATTGCCAGCTACCATGATTTTTAACAGTTTGGTAAATGTTCCGCAGTAAAGAAAGATTAATGGTCAAGTTATAACACAAAAATGCAGAGGGAACGTCAAGATCTGTGACATGAAGGACATCAGTGGTAAGGCATAAGGTGGGCATTTAAGTGGAAAATTTAGCCTCAAAACATTTATGAAAAACAAAGTACGTTATTAAAATGGAAATTAAATATTTGGGGAAAACAGTAAAAGACATGAAAAAATGGAAAGATAAAGCATAAGCAATATTTTGTTAAGGAGAACAAAAAATACTAATGATAAAAAGTTACTTCAGGAATTGAAAGAATGGTGAAAATATACATGTATTGGGAGGAAGAAGAAATGACAAAAACCTATTTAAAAATATACTTACGAGTATATTGATTTTGCATTTAACCATCAAAGGAATCAAAAATACCTGTAAACTTTATTGTAATGATGTCTCTAGAACCGTAACTAATTTAAAAATTCAGAAGAGAAGTAGTTCAAATAATAGGATTCATTCACACGGTTTTCCGTCTAAAATTTCATTGTCTATTTAAGATAACTGTTTGCTCAAAAATGGAGATTGATAGGAGCTTCTGCAGAAAGGAGATTAATCTGTTTCTGAAGAATGAAAAGTATCCTGGAGGATGACTACCTGCAGATAGAAATTTAAAATTGCTAGTCTCCAGTGACATTAAAAACTGAGTGACTTTCTCTGTTTTAGGACTTTGGTTCAATCCTGCTTTATCATTGGGAAAGAAGGCAGGAAGGATTAATTAGTGTGTTGTAAAGATTAACCCTTGCCCCAAACCATGTCCAAAACAAGGACATGAAGAGAACATCAGTATTCTGTACTGTCCAATGTAATTATGGGATTGAATGCCTACTGGACTGGTGATTTTTAAAAATACCAGTCCTGTCACTTGCACCTGCAGAAAGAGAAAGCCCACTCACCTAACCGTACACACGTCTTTGCGTGGGGTCAGAAGTCAAAAGTGCTCAAAGCAACACTAGTCTCATGTGCAATTGGAATCATGCTTCTTGATACATTAGGATTTGGCAAACTTTTGACAAGCCATTTCTGGTATTTTTAAAAATACTAATTTTGTATACTCACGTGTATTTAATATCAGACCCTAAATTGTCACCTTTTTAAAGTATGACAAACCCGTCTGTGCTTTCCAGTGTTCACATTTTCAGCACGAATTGAAATTCAGTATAGGAAAGAAAATTATATTTTGATTAAAAAAAAAAAAAGATTTCAAGAATTTCTAGTCTGTACAGGGGGAAAACCAAGACTTTGGAGACTTTGGGTTTGTTTTCACAAACACCAAAATACATAGAAATCTAATGGCACTAGATCTCCTGCATCCTAAGATAACATCCTCTACGTCAAATCACAAGGTATACTGATGTCTCACTTTAGTTTTGGCCAGAACATCTTGAAAAAACTTTTTTAAAAAACTTGTTCTTCATGCATAAAGTCCATATTTGTTGTAGCAATGTTTTCTGATGAAAAAAGCATGGAAAGAAATCTCAGTAGGCATTTCATGATACCTATCTGAAGTCTCCTTTGCTTCTCTGAGGTTTAAGCATTCTTTCATTATGAATACTAAGATCCTTATAAAATAAGATGACTTGAAGAACAGAGACTTCAAGAAAATCAAAACAAATAGTGTTGCATTCATGTTAAGCTCATGAAAGTATTAAAGTGTAAATAAGGGTCTTGATCATATTTCAGTAACCAAACAAAACCTTGTTTAAGACAGTTGACAGCTTTGGTTTTCCTTTTTTTTTTTTTTTTCCATTTATGATACTAAAAAATAAGAAATTTTGAGAAAGTATTAGAAGTTATCTGAATGATAAATTGTTTATCTGTAGATGTATATAAGTATGTAATCTGCATATGTAGTAAGCATGCAGACATGTGCTGTATGTAGCAATTCAATAATCCAAGCAGCATTTCTACTACATTTTCCCACATTTTCTGGTCTCCAGGCTGTCAATTATTTTTGCTTTCAGAATTTCTACTCACTGTGAAAACACTGCAAGCAGAACGGGAGAGATGTGCCTCTGCACTCTTGAAGAACATTGGACATTTACGGGCTGTTAGCTTGATGCTCACCCTCATCATGACCTGTTAGATCTACTGTGCACTTCCTGGTGGGAGTAAAACTTGTGTAATGAACACAAAATCAGCTATTTTTCAGCAGATCATGCTAGCAATATGAGTCCCTCTTAGACTCAATTTTTTAGCTTAAGGAGTTTAAATACAATGAATACTGAAATTCTGCATGGATAGATTTCACCATGTTTGAATATAAGTATCATTATTGTCATTATTTTCATTTTCATATGGACAGTATAAATTCAGCCATGACTGAAAAGATCTTAAAAGTTTGTATGGATATGAATGAAATAGGCTCAGTGAACCTAAAGGCAGAGAAAATACTTTATTGGTTTATTAAACCTGATATAGTCACTATGCTTAAGATTGTGGAATATCTATAAATAATGTCCAAAGAGTTGATACTTGAGTAGTAAATCTTTTAGTAAATGGTAAATAATTTCTTAGAGATTCTTATAGAATGAACAGATCAATAACACCTAGCAATGTGCTTGTAACCATCCATAACAAATACTACTGAATTATGTAATATGCTTCTAATACCTAGTATTCTGTTACTAACCTCTGTACAAACCATTTCTACTGAAGCCTTAATATCATGTTTTATTACTGTATTAAAGTAATGATTTACTTTGTCATACTTATGCTGTTAATTTACTATATAAATCTTGCATCTGATCCTACAGGCTACATTTTAGAGGAATCCTCTGAGAAGTCATAAAAGAGAAGCTAGCCAGGGAAGCAATTGTTGGGTTGGGTCTCCTATTTTCTTACCTGAACTCTTTAACCTACAATTACTATTTTTATCAATAATCTGACATTTTAAAGAGATTTAGCAGGAAACTATCCTGGAAGTTATGAACTGCCCTTCAGAAACAGATGAATGAAAGCAATCTTGCCTTTTTATGGCCCTTGTACACTGGAGAGGCTAAAGTTCTGGTTTTGTTTCACTGCCAGTGTGAACTGCCATCAGGTCAGTAATACTCAACTGGTAGGTAAGTATTTCTGAGGAGAAAGTGACTTCTTCATACTTCAGGAGATTTAGAAGTCTGCACACACAGAAACTTGCAAAATTAAGTTAAACTGATTAAAAAAACTGTAAGAGAAAAGGTCTGGCAAATTCAAATATACTGGTAAACTCTTAATGTATTTGTCAAAGACCTTCACTGAGGCTCTGTAAAGGGGCTGCATAAGCAAGAAAATTTGTCCATGACTGTGTGGTCAAAATGTGCTTTTAGAGGCATGTTTGGTGCCCATCTTGTTTCACGTCCTTGGCTTTTCCTTTGACTTAAGCATTAGAGTCTGGTGCCTCTGCTGATGTTTCATGGTGCAACAAATCAGTCCATGCTGGCAAAACAATTCAGAAATGGATCACATATTTCCTGCTTCCATCTTCCCCTTTTCCATAGCAAAATTGAAGGTTACAGAGTTATCTAGGATATAAACTAGTCTAATTCAGCTTTCCTCTGAATTGTTTTGGAGCGAATCCATAATATTTTATATGAACAGAAGCAGGGGCTGCAATATCAGCCTCCTCATGCAGCCCTGTAACCTCAGAGTACTGAGCTATTCTAGCCTTTCTCTGTGACCCGGAAATGGATTAAAATCTTTGCATAGCAGTAAAGTGCCTCTTCAGAAGAGTCTAAAACCCCTTGACTGAGGTATCTCCACAGTAGATGAACAAAAGCACAGTTCGAGTCCTGCTAGAGCTCAAGAAAGTGTCTGATTTTGGCTCAAATCCAAATATTCTAAGTAATTCCCTCTAGGACTGGGGAGAAGCTGAGTAGAAAAATGAAAGAATGGCAAAGCTGTAATTTATAATTTTAAGATTAGAAGTCCAGAGGTATAGTTAAGAAGCATTTTTAAGATTTGGAAAATCACGCTGCTTAGAACTTTGGGAAATGTTGTCCACTATCTTATTTGTTTGATTTCTGAAATTGATTAAATACCATCCAGAGATGACAAACATAAGTACAGTAGCAAATAATCATGATATGATAAATTGCACAATTTTTAGAAACTTAAAAAATGGAACAAAACAGACATTGTTTTCAATGTTGTGTAACTCTCACTTACCAAATTGTCAGTTTCCACATATCTTTCTTCCTAAAGACCAATAAAAGACCAACTGATTTAAACTAGGTTATTAAACATTTGTACGTTTTTGGATTTGAATACGTTAACATAATAGAGTAATGGATTGTAAGTAGTCCATCAGTAAATAATCCACAATTATGGAGTTTGCAGACTGATTGAAAATAAATAGCAGCATATTGTATAATTAAGCCATAATCAAATGTCTCTCTATATACAAATGATAAAGTGTCCCTTTGGGCCATGGCCATGTGCTGAGGGTTTTATTTAGTTCAATAGCAAAAGCCTTTCTGTGCCAAGTTTACACAAAAGAAAAGTTAGTGAATTGCTAGGAATAAAGTTGACTGATTTCTCCATGCAGTATAATAATTAGAGCCAGGATTACCCCATGCACATTTTAGATACAGACTTTTGCAACAGTGAGCAAGATTAACCCTCACTGATAGTCAGCAGTAGTGTTCCCTGGCCAGAGAAAGGCTATACTTTGGTATCTGTACAAAGCCAGTAACCTCTTGATTTAATTTTGCTGTATATTCCATTATTAATAAAATTCATCTTCAATTTCAAGCCAAGAAAGTTGAATTTGTTACATTTTAATATCAGCTCAAAAATGGTGAGTTTGAGATTCTGAGCAGAAGTCAGTGCAGGTCTTAAGCTCTGTCCAGGACTCTCAAGTGATGGGCTTTACCCATGTGAGTAGATACAGGAGTTCAGCATTTATGTCTGTTTACTATGCTAGAAGCTGGGCAAGAAGATATTAAAGCAAGAATTTTTGCTTTTCCAATATCACCTTTCACTTAGAAAACCATGTGGTGGAAGGAAGGAATTGATTACCTTCCTTATGGAGGAAAATTATTTACATTCAAGAGGGAGCATAGTCAGCAGAATATTTCAAAAGCTTGGAAAATCTTGTAAGAGGAAAAAAATTGTATATTAGCATGCAGACTATGCATCTGAAAATAGCTTCTTTCAGAAGAGGTTTAGATGCAAGTAGGTGAATGTCACTTAATGAAAGGACTGTCCTTTGCAGCCTCTCAAACAGTGCTACTAAAATCTCTTGCTATACCTGATGTTTAACTTCAAGAGGGATAAATAGGGATTAACTTGTTATTTTTGTTGGTGCAGACAGCACCACTCCTGGCATCGGATCTGTGTAACACCTTTGGTTACTCTTTTTCATACTCTGCTCCCAGATGCCAGTAATACCCCTTAGAATTCAATGCTACTTTTTAACCTTCTGAATTATAAACAGCCCATAGCTCTAGAATAAACAGTCCTGGGAATTATGCAGCTGCAGGTGGTTTTGCAGGATCTGACCTACTGTGTAATTTATAACCTTCAAGAGGTTCTCTGGGATTAAGAACTCATAGAGTGGATTGAGTTTGATAAAGCCTTGAACATCATTAGAAGTCATAGCCCCTCTGGGGTTGTTAGCTTAGTGCCGAAAGCCAGTAAGTATCTCAAAGAAAATGAGCTCAGGACAAACTCTCACAGTCTTCACCTGTACTCTTAGTGTAGCACTACATACCACTGCTTTACAGTCACTCCTCTGCTTTGATGTTACTGTTGGAAGTCACAGCCTAATTCTGGAGTCTGAGTTGAACTTGTTGGCCCAAATTGACTCTTTCATAACAAGACCGTGGACTCTCTTGTCTTTTGATCCGACTCTATTGGTTTGTGCTATGAGTCTCCTATACTATGAATCAGAATCATAGAATCATAGAATGCTTTGGGTTGGAAGGGACCCTTAAAGTTCATCTAGTTCAAATTCTTGATGCTCCTTGACTATTTCATGCATATTGTTGAAAGCTATGTTCCTTACTGAATTCTCAAAGTTTATCTATTTTCTTACTTTTCAGCAGCTTAAAACTCATTGCTGGGATTTCTGCTGGAGTTTTGGACCAAAGGGAGCACCTTTTCAGTTCTTAGAGTTTTCGTGGGGTTCTCTAGGGAAACATCTGTCCCATATAAACTTTCTTTTTTTCAGTCAACTGATTTCACTGAAACAATTTATTTACTGGAGTGAACCAGGCCTGTGTCTATATTTTTCTCACAAATTATTATAAAAAAGTAAACATAGTGAAAACTTCTGTTGAAGTCAAAACTTTGAAACAGGTAACATCTCATCTTGTGTGCTATCTTACTTGTTCAGTAAGTTCATGGCCACATGAATAATTTACTTGTAGGGAAGCCAGATAAGATCTAGAACAATGGGAATAGGCTACTCCGAGGTAAGTGAATATGTGGGTTTTGTTTTGCTGTGGTTAATGTGATCTCCCTCGTCCCCTAATAAAAGCTCATGAGAGGTTGAAATATAAATACTACAGAGCAGCTGCTGTGAGTTTAATCTATGTTCCATTAATGAAGATATTTTGCTCTCAGTGCTTGATCAGAATCTGACATATTGTTTTCTTGCATTTTGTGCTGTACACCTGCAAGGTTTTTGGTTAAAATATGTGATATGCTTTAGTTAAATTGTTTTCTAGAACTAATTTTAGACTATTTAGACTTTTGTGAAATAAGGGGAAACGTAGAAAAACAAACTACTGCATTGTGCTCTGACAGTACACTGGAGAAGGAAGGCTTTGCAAGCAGAGTATAAATATAGTACTATGCATAAAAGAAACAAAGCATAACACACAGTACTATATGAGAGACAGGAAGGTACACAGTCCAAGAAGAAACAACTTAGTCAAGACCTTTCATCTCCTTTAAATGTTGCAAATGCATATCATTCCAACTGAATTATTTATTTCCTAAGGTGCTGAGCAAGACTTAGTCTTATTGAATCAGCTCTTGTACCACCATCACAGAAATCTTTCTCTTAATGCAAATCTGAAAAATAAAATCAAAAAACCCAATCCTCTTAATACTGGGAGAAGGAGTCCAGGAAGGAGAATATGGTTATCACACTTAAATTTGCAGAATAAGCCAAAAAAAGAAAAGAAAAAAAAGCCCCTGATAAATGAGAAATAGTCCCATTATGTTATTATTCTGTTACCTAAGAGACTATCTTCAAAACAGAAGCCCTCATAAATACTCTGGAGATGCATCAGACTTTACCCTGCTGTACAACATTGTGTATATGGTTTGGCAGGAGTTCATCGTGTAGAAGATAAACTAGCACATAGCGCCAGGATTCTATTACTCTTGACCCTGACCTTTGGCTGCATGCTGTTTCCAGTTGCACTCCATCTTTAAAAAAAAAGACAGCGCCCATTTTTTTATCCTTTCTTTTTTAACTTCTGTTTTTAAACTTCTTCATAGTCTACGCTTTCTCTGATATATATTTGAAAAACAGGTTTTCTGATCTCTTTCTTCTCTCTGTTTTTTAACTTGTTTTTTAAGCCTGAAAACAAGCAGTAGTTCTCCTGCCAAAGTTGGCTTTCTCATTCAGCTTTCTCCTCTTTTTTTTTGTCTCCAAACACTAACTAGCTCAATAATGTGGAATATTATAATATATCCTAACCACAGAGAAAATACATTCTTGGAAAAGTTTTGTTTTTCTATGCTATATTTACTATTCTCTGAATCCAAGATATTAATTTATTGTTACCAAATGAAGTTAGTAGTAAAGTCATGGAAAAGGAGATGATGATATTTTCATTGATATAGAATCAATGTTCAGAGCTGTCAACTCAATACAGAAGGGTGTAAAACCAGCTAGGGTATTTTAAAATACATTTTATTCCTTCAAAATTATGACCTCTATCGAAAGTCCCAAAATACCGCATAAGGATGTGATAATTTGCAAAGCACTTTGATGCAGAGCTACAATATAAGAACTTGGTAAACTGCAGAAATTAGATTAGGCCACAGGAAAGCAGAAGGATACTCTCAAAAGTTTATAGGGCCTTCATCTGTGCTCCTAGTTCAGGCAAAATTCCCAATGAAGTCACTGGGAATTCTGTTTGCATTAAGCAGGGCAAAATTAGGTCTCTGTTTTCCCAGTAGGGATCAGGCTAACTGCCATGGATGAAAATGTTTTCAAATAGAAAACAAAATAAACTTTTTTTAACTACCTCTGGCTGTCTGGAGTGGACTTTGAAAAAATTAAATCCTGGTATATCCAATGGGTTTTCATTTTGTGAAAGTTGGAGTAATCTGACTATACTCAATAGTTTGTGCAACATTTGAGTAACAAAACAGAATAAATACAACAAAACTTCCAGACCCAGTATTTTAAGGGATAAGTGAGAGAGGATCAATGGAACTTCACAGAAATGCTACACTGGCAAGAACAGAAAAATTCAGAAACACAGCAGAGCATAGTTAGACAAAAATCTCTAGTGCATTAAAGAGAACAAAGATGTGTTGCCAATACAGCTTTCCTAAATGTTTAGCTTACTGTAGAAACAGAAAATGTTAACACTGTAATTATAAACTGTTAATACTGGTTTGTTTTTGAGGGCCAGGACTGAAAATTATATAAACAAATGTTGTTAGAGAAATTTCTTCTTTAACTAACTCTTTCATTCTACCTGTAGTTACCAGGAAGTATGGTATGACAAAAAGGAAGAAGTTGAAAGCATGAAGGGAAAAAAGCGCAAAACCTCTGAGTCCTAAGTATCTTGGATTGGTTATTACTTAAGCTGTGCAATTTATACCCTCCTTGCCTGAAAGTTCTGCCTAAAATACAGGCTACAAAAATTGACAAGGAGCTTGTGATAAACAGTAACTAAAATACAGAAATAATGCAGAAGAGAGCAGATACAAAAGGAAGGGAGGTCCACGTAAGAAGCGCTATGTAAAACTTGAGGTACTTACTGACTTTACAGACAACGTTGGTTGTTTAAAGAGCCATTCCCCAAATAGCATTACCTACCTTACATACTTGATGAAAATTTGGTTTTAATAGATGGTTAACAGAAGTTTTAATAATCTGTGTTAATAGCGAATTTCCACTGAAAAACAAGAATCCGTTAGTAGATAAATGTTTAACACTGAAAAAAATGTAGTTAGAGGAGAAACATTAGTGTTTAAACTTCATAATTGTGAAATTTATTCCACAGGAAATTTTTAGGAATTCTAAAAATTGTTGCAGATACCTAAAAAATTAGATGTAAGAATTTAAGGGGTTACCTGATCCCCTTAAACCATTGCCCCAAGGCTACATGAGCAGAGAGTAGCAAGGGAAACAGTATCTAGGCCCATTTGTTGGCTTGGAAGCCAAAAGACATGGCCTGGATACAGCCACACTAATAAATTCTTTTATATTACAGAGCAGGGTGGCTGCATCCAAACTGCCCTCTCTGGGAATGGTCCTTGTTGTGCGCTAGTTCCCAGACAGATAGTGTTACTTGACATGAGCCAAAAGGACACCAGGGAATAGATTAACAAATTAACCATATGGAAGTGTTCTTGGGCCACTGCCCTGATAGTTGTCCACTTCACTAATACAAGTACAGTTGGAGATTTCTGGATCAAAGCTGGTTTACATGCCTATTTTCAAAATTTAAAACCTCAAAATTAATACCTAAAATTGTGTAGGTGTATACTAGACAACATTAGAGGAATAAACACTCCTATCTTTCATTAGGCACTTAAAGATGCCCAAAAGAAATCAACTTCAGAGCAACTCAGAATTTTAAGAGGAATCTACTCTTCCAGGAAAAAAAAAAAAAAAAAAAACCTGATAAAATCTGGTTCCCAATCCAAAAAGGCAAGGAATTTTAATGTTGGCTTTAGGCAGGCATCTTAAAACATATCCAGTTCACTAGAAAATAGGCTGAAGGGCTATCTAATGTGTTAGTCTGGGTGATCTCCCAGTGCTGAGCTCTTCAAAATTCTGGGGATTATCTAGATGACTCAATTTCTATTGGTATTTGGAGTAACACGGTGACTGGACTGTGGATTGCAAAGAAAAGCTGACAAAGGAAGCAAGTTTTCATCTAAAAGAAGATATGTCTACATATTCATACTAGTTAATACGTTGTCAGGTAGAAAGAAGTACGTAAAAACCCAATCTTTATTTTACTTTTTAATTCAAGACTTTTCCTTGTTGGTGCTGATATCACTTGCTTTCATCATTTACATTTCATGACTGATTAAGTAAAAATTTAGTCTATGCCGTTATAAAAGGTTTTGCTGCTCTTTTAACCTTTTCCCCAATTATGCAGTCATGTCATCTTCCTTGTTCTTGGCAGTACATTGTCACTTGGCTTAGGGAGCTCATCCAACAGTCTGTGTAATCCCATGAGTAACAGCACGTGCAGATGATCATAAAACTAGAAAACATGAGCATTTCTGAAAAATTTACAGCACTAGACCTGCATAACCCAGAAAAGAGAAGATTTGAGAAGGAAGCATGTTAACTGTATTCAAACCTAATACAGGCTTTTGCAAAGAAGAAAAGAATCTTTTCTCTGTGCCAGAAGGAGAGAGGACAAGAAATAATGGGCTTACATTGCTGCAAAGGTGATAAAAGTCAAACACCAGGAAAAACATTCCAGTGGTACAGATAGTGAAGGACTGGAACACATTGCTTAAGCAGAGTGTGGAATTGCCATCATTACAAGTCTTTAAAACAGCTGTTTTTCTAACAGCTCTCTACCATGTTCTTAACAGAGCTGTTTCTGCCTTGAGGCAAGGCAGTATACCATATGACCTCCCAAATTCCTTTCCCAGTTCCATTTTCAGTGATTGCGTGATTGGATTCAACAAGCTGTTAATCCATGCCCTGTCACATTTTGTGATACGTAGAAGTTACGGGGGAAAGAGCGACCATCTGACAGAAATATTGTTTTCTACATAACCGAAATCTGAATTTGCCTGATTTCATCACCACTGTGCTTGAGTGGGAGGCGAGAGACTGAATTATAGGTTGCAGGAGTTAGTTATGCCCCCGACAGGAACAGTGACTTTCAGATTCATTTTATGCTTCATTTTCTTTCATTCTAATGAGTATAAGTATGTCACAGTACTAAAGCCCGTGATTTTCCAGACAGAAGCCATTGCAGGAGTATTATGATAGTACCGGTACTGTTCTCTGCTACTGACAGAATTATGACCCAAAGCAGTCAGTGAAGATGGTATCTAAACCCAGGTGTCTTCCTCTAGAGGCTTTCCAAAGTACTTATCAAAGAACTGTTTCATCTGGCAAGGCAGGGAAATTACAATTTCAGGACCACTGTTTCCTTAATCTTTAACTATAGTAATAAATTAAATAGACCAAGGACCACTCACTGGCCTCAAAGTCAAATATCAGGGCCTGGCGCCACCCACACTATTAAATCACTTTACCTTCTGAAACACCTATTGGAAGAGTTCGTGCTCAGAAGTTGTTCTCAAATGTGTTGATTGGCCTTGTTGAAAAATAAAATTCAGAAAATCTAATGGTGTAGCTGTTGAAATAAGGGAGTGCCTGAGAACATTCCCTAGTTCTGTTTAATTTACTTGTGTGGAAGGTACACGATGACTAAAAATTTGATGAGAGTTTATAGTTAAAGTTATATTGAATTTCACCACGAAGCATGTTAAGTATATAGAGAATCACTGCACAGTTTTTAATATGAAAAATACAATTTCCTCCACTGCTGTTCATATTGGCATAAGCTTTGTACTTTTGAGCAAGTTTCACGGTTTTGGTGAAGCTGAAGATATTCCTTACAACCTTCAAGAAGAGACTCATAAGCCTGCAGCTGGAGAAGAGCACACCTCAGTGATAAGTGCTGTGAAGTGCGTTGCAGGAGGCAGCTAAGTACATAGGGAGGAAGGTCATAAGGAGACTGATAAATTCCTGCAGATGCAGCTGTAAAGATAATCTTGATCCAGTTAAAAAAAAAGTAAAATTGCACAAGCACCTGAAATGTTCCTTTTCTAGTGATAGATTATCTGCCCCATGGTTCATTCCTGGGGCATAATCCCTGGGTTTATCTGAGAAACGCGCTTCAAAAACCTTCTTCATTGCATCAGCAGGGCATGCAAATAAAGGAATTCACATAAAACCTCACAGCCCTTCAGGGATACCTGTTCCTCAGGTAAACACTGCAAAGAAACTCACACTCTCTAGAACATGAGTTAAAAACATCTAATAAAATCTGATGCAGCAAGAGTAATTAAATGTAAAACTATTCAAGTAACTAAATTAAATGTTTGGGGTATTATTTAGTAAATTTAATAAAAGAGAATATACTAAATACATATTTTTGGCAAAGGATCAAAGAGGAAAGTATCTGAGGATTCAGTTACGGTGGAAAGAGAATATAAGGACAGCGGGAAAAAAGGAAAGCCAATGAAATTATTTATGTTTGGCTACAAAAGCAGCTAAGGCAACAAGATAGAAAGACAGCAAGAGATCCCAGGTTGAGAACTTGGTGTTATGATCACGTAGGCAATGAACCCGGGACCATCGTGAGGGAGAAGAGAAAGCCTCAGGAGAGCAATTACAGGGAATCATCTACCCATTTATGGAGGCTGTTTTATTTTAGAGGGGACAATGTGGTAATAATGATTGATGCTAATTTTATTTACTATAACCAGTGTCATGGTTACCCAGACAAGTTTTTATCTCTGTGTGCAGGGCACTAAATGCATATGAGGCTGTCCATACCCCAGGCAGCAAACAGGTCATCCTGTTTTGGATGGGATAGCATGTTTCGATTCAGGTGGAAAAGACATGACAGGAAGCATTCCAAAACCGCAGAAGTTCAGCAGCCTGAGCTTGTCTTGGCCTCATGACACTATGGATCAAACTGAAATATACCCATTCTTTCTTAGACTTAGGATCATAAGATGCTGGAAGCATCTTGATCTTTAAAACAACATGGTCACCACACATTGCTGAAAATCTGTTAGTGGTACTTTGAGCTGGGTATTATGTCTTGCAAGGGTGTGCCACGAAGTACCGAAGAAGAAAGAAGCAGAAAGCTTCAAAGAAAGCTTGTTCTTTATGTCCACAAGACAGTGGACCTATTAAGTGTCTTCCCAAAGGATGTCGTAGTTGCAAAAACTTAAATGGGATCGAGGCGATACTGGGCAAGAACGTGGCAAAGAAATTAACTGAGGATTACTGACTCAATAAATCATGTCAATCTCAGGAAATGCCCTAAAAATAGCTGGAAGTTGAGAGAGTATTTGGGGGTGGTTTTGTTACTCTTTAGGTATCCCTTAAAGACGGTGTTTGAGATGGTAAGATTGTTCTTATGACCTTAAGTAAGGGAGAAGCAGCTGAGCAGCATCCTGATTCATATATGGATTATGTCCAAGGTACAAATATCTTGGTCTTGTGTAACAGGGACCACATGGCACCACTTGGAGCAAGAGTATAGCATGTCAGTCTCCTCCCTTCCCTTTTCCTTCACCCCTCCTCCTCAGCAATACTGGGGAAGCAGCTGGTTTTGTTACTCCTCTTTATTTTACTACTATGTCATAAAATTTTCAAGTTTAGTCCTACACCAAGAAGAAGGAAAAAAAACTCCATACTGTCATGACAAAATTTGCAGTGTTGCTTAAACAATGGTTAATGATAAGAAGATCATTCAGTAGAAGGAACACATAGAACTGTCACTTTGGATGAACACCAGCTGTTCTGCTTAAGCTTTAGCCAAACACCAAGGGGAGCTGCTCTCTCTATTGCTCGTTAATTTTTTTCTTTTAATAGAACCTAAAATACCGTCGCTTTTGCTGTTTATGTTCTTATTTATATATACACATACATACATATATTCATATTTATATTGCAATACACACACATATGGCTTTACAACTACCTACCTAGCTAGCAAGGAGTAACTAGTATGTATGTTAAGTTTACTGAGGTACCTGTTAAGTAGCTAGAAATTATTAATTTTTTTAGCACACTAAACCCCAGAATGCGAGTAGGCAAAAATACAGTGTAGAGCTACCTAAAGCTTGAAAAACATGTGGGTTAAATAAAAAAAAAAATGAAGCAGGCAAACCCAAGTCCACCAGAAGGTATCTAATTTATCAGGTTTCCATTAAGCTCAGAAGACATTCTGCAGGACCAACATTTCCCTTTGCTTTTTGTTCTGTATTTTTGTTTTCCTTCACAGCATAACTGGTCTTTTTTTCAGAATATCACTTGCCTCTAAAGCAGAACTGCTCTTGCATACGTGAATAAAGATTTGGCACTTGTTATGGAGATAATTTGGGGCATTATTAAATTTTCAAATGTAGCAAGACATGTCAAGTCTCAGGTTTGATTCCAGCTTCATTTCCCTTCGTCTCTCTGTGTGTTTATGTTTCCTTTTCCATGTAGACATTATAGCCACATACCTTCTCAAATTTGTGCATTCTGGATGTCTACATAACATTGCATGTTCTTGAAAGATATAACCAAATCACATGGATTTGGTTATATCTTTCTTTTTTCTTTTTAAAGGATGATCCTGTTAATGCAAAGAAATATATATTTTTACAACCTTCTAAATACAGTCAGGTTAACAGGTTCAATATATTTTGTGCTTCCATTTTGAATTGAATCCAGCTATAATCAGTAGAACACACAGAGTTTACGTAGGTATGTGTGTGTGTGTATGTATGTATAAAATGGACAAGCCAGCTTAAACACAGAACATATTTTTAAAATTAAGTCTTAACTTCCAGCTCCATATTTTCTAAAATAAATAAATTCTACAGAACAAATATATAAGTACAGCCTAAAATCATGGAAATAAGTTTGACTGAAGTGAAAGCTCAGGTTCACATATTTTCCAGCTTATACCTGGAAAATATCAGCTTTTATTGCAACTTATCTGTAAGGGCTGCTTTATAAGAATTAATGCAAATAGTAAGAGTGAAAGTGAGATTTAAACACCAGGATTTCTGTCCACATGAAAATGTTCAGATTTTTCAGACCCATGTAGTATTATCGTCCATGAGCCTGGAAACAAACCCTGATATAAACACAGAATCCAAACCACAGAACATGACTTGTTTAAAAAGTTAAATTCTGTGAAGTAAGGCAGGAAACACGATTTATCCTTCTGGGAATTTTTTGGCTTGAGCAAGGAACTAGGCATGCTCAGTTCATGTCATATCCTTCATCTATCACTGCTCTCTGAAGTAAATCAATTTTTTTTTTTTTAACTGAAACCAAGGGAAAGCAACACAGTCACCGTCTGAAAAGTGTAGAAATCCTTCTGTTTGACATGGCATTAAACAGAAAGCAAATTACAGTGCATCGCCTTAAGGGTTATTTTTGCACATTTTGTGCCTTCTGGCTATGTCAGTGTTTGTTCCTCTAAGTGAAATTAGCTGGGCCCAAGACATTTTGCAACACTATAAAAATAAATTGCTGTACTTGATAAGTGAATGTTAAACTTGTCACTGTAAGCTAATTGCAAATTGTTTTCAGTGTCTTCACTGAAAGCTGGCAATCTCTGATAGGAGCTGCGCAGAAGGTCGGCTTTCTCCCTTTGAAGCCATATTTAGGTTATAGCCAGGGAACCAGAGCAAACACTCCTGCTCATGAGCAGGAGAGGAATATTTCCTTCACAGCCTGAATCTTCCTGATTAGACTATACCAAGTTAAAAATTCAGGTTCATGCTAACACTTATGTTATACTTGCAGAACAACACTGTTTAAATGTCAAGATTACCTGAAGCCTTACTCAGGAGGTTGGAGAGGAGGGAAATCCTATGAGAAGGAATAATATGGAGGAAAAGGATCTTTGGCCAATTTTCTTGTGTAGTCCAGAGTACTTGCTCCCTTGGTGGCATTCTCTCGGGACTTTTCAACCCAAACTGAGTGCTTTATCTTCTTTCAAACACCCTCAGGCTGATAACAGGAGGGAAATGATGGTGTAAACCTGACTTTATTTTGGTGAAATTTGGGAATTATACACACAACCTGTTTAACACACATCACAGTGAGATGCAGTGGCCTTTTTCTTATTCAGCCTTGTAAATCTGGGAGTCAGTCAGTCACTCGGTCAACTTTTCAGTTGGAAAGTCCCACTTCATAAAATCAACATGTCCCTTTAGGAACATGGTATTTTGCTAAAATGACAAGTGATTTATTTTCACATGGAAAACCTGAAATGATATCTGCCATATTACCCACCTCAGGATGCCTGCACGGAGACAGCTCAGCTAATCAGCAAGGCCAAGCACACTGATGAAAGAAATATTCACGGCTGGAGAAGTCAGCTCCAGCATCCCCCATGTTGTACCTCCATCCAGGTCTTCCTTCAGGACCTGGCTTGGGCCAGAAATGGAGCGAGTTGTTGCCCACACGTTTGTGGAAGACCCTCAACAGATCTCCAAATGCACCTGGTAATTGGACTAGCGCATAGGGGGAAAAAAATTGGTCCAGTTCTACTTTTAAGGGAAGCTTCCTGGAAATCTTCTGAGGAAAAAACCCCAAGAAACATTTCTGTCTATTATTAAAGATTCAATAAAATAATAACAGTTGGTATTTTTGAGAGTGAGTCAGTAAAAGAGAAGTTAAAGAAGGTGGTTGTTGGGATATATCTCTGCAGCTTGAGTTTTGCAGATGGGTTCCTGCTTTCTTGGTAGGTGTGTTCTCTAGTGAGAATAGTGAGAAATTTTTACCTTCTGTAGAAATCACAGAGAAAAGGAAAGATTTCCGATACATAATTACTACAAGGCGATGCAGCCTTAAATCTAGTCTCAAATGGCCTGAGTGGGTGAGACAGTAGTTTAAGAAACTCGGCCTGTTCATTCCCTGGTCCCTCTCTTCCAAGACTCCAGCTAGAGATGTGGCTTTTGAGATAACGGGCACCTCCTCTGGGACGTGGATGAAGACCAAGACGTGTTACTATAGCAATAAGTGTCAACGAGTCATTGCCAATAAATATTATGGTGATTGGTTACTCAAATCTAGTGTATGTCATTATTCATTGCCTCACTATTGAATATAATGAAGAAGCGTATTTGATAGTGACTTTTCTAGACTGGTCCTTGCAAGTTGCTTCAGGCAGTTCACAACATTTTAAAGTATGTAACTAAATACAAACTATAGAGATATGTAATACAGTGAAAATGCACAATGTGATTCAAAGTTATAAAGGCACTCCAAGACATTTTTGGGGCTTAGAGTGGAAGCCTTCCAGAGGAAAAAAAAAAAGAAGAGAGGTACTGAAGGTTTAAAAAGGTTATATTTAAGAAGACAGAGATAATAATAAAATAAATCATCTGTGGAATCTTGATGAGTTTGTGCACTGAAGCACTACATTGTGTATAACATATATAACCTTACTCTGCCTCACTATATTTTGCTAAGAACTCACACAACAAAGCCTCAGGCAGACAATCTACAACTGTTGAGGCAGTTTAATAAATTTTCTCACCCTTCCCTCCATTCTTTTGCTTTTTTTCATTCCTTTTCCTCCTTTCCTCTAAGGAGACACTAAGGGTACCATCTCTCAATTTAATTTTACTTCCATTGCAAGAAACTCAAAGCTGGTGCGTGGCCAGCTGCAGCTTCTAGAGAATGGCTTAATTTTTGTGGAAATAAAGCATCTTTAAAAGTATTTCTGTACAACTGGAATTACCGTTCTCAATAAATTTCCAACTAACTCAACTTTCAATCAAGTACATAGTTTAATTCATCTCAAAAAAAAAGATTTCCAAAATATTTTGCTGCATTATCTCTGAGTGTTTAGCAGCAAATATGGAGCAGGAATTTTCTTTTGATCACTGTTGATTCTACTGGGATTAGGTAGGGAACTGGCTGATGTACTTGCCAAGTCACTCTCCGTGATATATGACAGTCAGGAGAAGTCCCTGGTGACTGGAGAAAAGGAAATATTGCACAAATTTTTAAAAACAATAGAAAGGGGGACCATGGGAACCACTGACCTGTGAGCCTCACCTCCTTCCCTGGGAAAATCATGGATCATCCTAGAAGCTATACTAGGGTACATGGAGGACAGGGAAGCGATTCAAGACATTTGGTATGGCTTCACCAAGGGCAGTCCTGCCTACAAACCTAGTGGCCTTCCAGGAGGAAGTAACTACATCTGTGGACTGGGCTGTGATGAGCTGTGGATGTCATCTATGTCTATTTCTGTAAAGCCTTTGGCACAGTCCCCCGCAACATCTTCCTCTCTGAATTGGCAAGATATGGATTTGACGGGTGGACTGTTCAGTGGATAAAGAATTGGTTGGATGGTCACATCCAGAGGGTAGTGTTCAATGTCTTCATGTCCTGATGGAGACTGGTGACAAAAGGTGTCCCTCAGGGGTCCATACTTGGACCAAGGCTACTTAATGTCTTCATCAATGACATAGACTGGACTGAGTGCACCCTCAGCAAGTTTGCAGATGACAACAAGCTGAGCGGTGCAGTTGGCGTGCCTGAGGGATGGGATGTCATCCAGAGGGACCTGGACAAGGTTGAGAGGTGGCCCATGTGAACCTCATGAGGTTCAATAAGGCCAAGTACAAGGCCTTGCATCTGGGTCATGTTAGTCCTCGATATCAATACAGGCTGGGGGATGATATGATTCAGAGCAACCCTGTGGAAAAAGAACTTGGGGGTACTGGGGGACATGAGCCAACAATCCTCACTTGCAGTCCAAAAAGCCAACCATATCCAGGGCTGCATCAAAAGAAATATGGTCAGCAGGTTGAGGGAAGTGATCCTACTGCTCTACTTCACTCTGGTGAGACCTCACCTGGAGAACTGCATCCAGCTCTGGAGTCCTCATCACAAGAAGGACATGAACCTGCTGGAGAAGGTCTGGAGGAAGGCCACAAAAAAAGATCAGAGGGCTGGAGCACCTCTGCTATGAGGAGAGGCTGAGAGAGTTTGAATTGTTCAGCCTGGGGAAGAGAAGGCTCTGGGGACACCTTATTGCACGTTTCCAGTGCTTCAAGAGAGGCCTATAAAACAGACTGGGGTAGTCTTTTTAGCAGGACCTGTTACAATAGGACAAGGCGTAATGGTTTTAAACAAAAAGAGGGGAGATTTAAACTAGATATAAGGCAGAATTTTTTTGCAGAAAGGGTGATGAAACACCAGAGTAAGTTGCCCAGAAATGTGGTAGATGTTCCATCTGTGGAAACATTCAAGGTCAGGTTGGACAGGAC
>NW_010406541.1:4620-7684 GCF_000710305.1 Buceros rhinoceros silvestris | reverse complement strand
GCTCGGGGGGTGGGGGGAGCTGGGGAAGCACCAGCCCCTTCGCTTCCCCACCGCTTTCCAGGGGTTCACACCCTGCTCTGCTCCCCACAGCCCCAGCACACACGGAAGAGGGGACGTCTCCACGGAAGAGGGACCATCTTTGCAGCAGGGGCCATCTTGGCTGTGATCTGCCATCCTCCCCCTAGGAGAGGCCTGACCCACCTTGCCCTTCCTCCCCCGGATTCCTCTTACTTCCCAGGCCCAGAGCAGCCTTGTAACCCTTCAGCTGCCGCTTCTGCCGGTGCTGGAACAGACAGACATCCCTCGGTCCTTCTGCAAGCCCCCGTGCCGGTGGGCAGCCAAGGCAAGGGTTCAGCTAGGTGACACCCAGTTTCCTTCCTGATTTTTGGGGCGATGAGCTCTTTCTGGAGCAGGAAGGGCAAGCGGAAGGGGAGTCTCCCCCTCCAGGCAGCCTCACAAGCAGCAGATTTGGGGGTGCTCGTCCAGGAGAGGGGTCCCAAGCCCGGGGTGGAAGATGCCATCCCCCAACAGCCAGCCTTGGGGGACCCAGAGGAGGAGTGTGCCACGTTCTGCTGGATCTGGCACCCCAGTAAGGGCGGGTGGCTGAGGAGGACCCTGCAGGTGCAGTGGCACATGGCACGGGCAAAGGATGGGAAAAAGCAGCGCTGGGCTTCCCGAGGAGCCAAGGAGAGCCGGAGAACCACAGGGATGCAAGCTCAGGCTACCAAGAGATGCACCAAACTGGAGGAGAAAGCGCTGGGACTGCTGGAGGAACTGGGGACCGGCCAAAAAGCCCCCCAAGGTGGGGAAGCTCAGCGGGAGGAGCAGGTGGACTTGGTGACAGTGGTCAATATCCCCAGCACAGTGCCACACCTTGGAGAAGAGGGTTGGGATGAACAGGTTGTCAGGCATGAAGCACAAGATGGGGATGTGTTGAGGGGAGGCAGTGGCCCTGGGGATGAGATGGATCAAACTAAGCCTCTGGTCCAGGCAGGCGCCAGTGGGGATGAGGAAGAAAGGTCCACCAGTTTGTCCCAGAGCCTGGGGTTGTGGGTGGAGGATGAGGAGATTGCCAGCATCCATCAAGGGGATGGGAATGGGCAGGACTTTAAACCTCCATCAGCAGAGGGGAGGTCTCAGGGAGAGCAGAGGAAGCAAGTGTGGGAGAAGCTGCAGCGCCTGGGAGAAGACATGGCGAGGTGGGAAGGGAGATGCACGAGAGAGCTGGCGGTCAGGCTTATGGAGGTGATCCTGAAGACAGAAACCAAGATGTACCCTATGGCGATGGGGAACGAGAGTGACCAGCAGCAGCAGGGGCAGTGGGGGGCAAGAGCCAGAGTGGACGGCTCCAAGGAGGTGCACGCTTTCGTGGGCATCACCACGATGGACATCACCCATGCGAATATCACCACGATGCAGCAGCCCCCACAGCTGCAGAGCTTTGCCGTGTACAACGATGTCCCTGTCTTCAGCAACGAGATCATGTATGGGGACGATGAGCATGATTCCACCATGCTGGAGCCCTTTGAAGATGAGCAGATCTGGGAGGACTCTGATGATGACCTCCTGGAGGAGGGAGGTCGACCAGATTGTCCTAGGCCTGCAGCGCCGGCTGAGCATATCATGGTGCTTAAGGTCAGGAGCCGAAACCCGTGGTGGACGGAATTCCAGGATGTGTGGGCACAGTACGAGACAGACTGCGGATGGGTGTCCGGGAAGGGGGAGGTGAAAGTGAGCGGGCAGCCGGTGCCCTTCCGTGCACAACCCTCACTTAGACCACAAGTGGAAGATGAGCTGGCAGACCTTCTACAGTGCCTGCTGGATGATGGCGTGGTGGAGGAAGGCTACTCTTTCTCCAACAGCCCTTTAAAGCTGTCCCGAATGTACAACGAAAAGAAGTGTCGCCTAGTGCTGGATTGCAGAGATATCAACAAGGCCACCCCCATGGTGGTGGATCCAGTGAAACTGGATGTGATCAAGGTCATCACAACCATCAGCCCCAAGAGCAAGTTCTTCTCGGTGGTGGATCTATCAAATCCCTCCTTTGCCATCCCCTTAGAAGAAGGCTCCAGAGCCAGGTTTGCCTTCACCTTCCGGGGCCAGCAGTACCGCTTCACCCGGCTGCCCCAGGGCTTCCACAGCACCACCTCCATCGTGCACCAGTGGGTGGAACAGATGTTGTCCCAGCTTGCCCAACAAGATAGACCTTGGGTTTTTTCCTATGTTGATGACATCCTCATCACTGGGAAAAGCCAGGAAGAAACCACAGTCCGAACGAGGAGAGTCCTGGAGCTGATCCGGAAAACAGGTTTTAAAGCCAAGTTTGCGAAGGCGCAGCTCGTCCAGCGCAAAGTGGACTACCTGGGGAAAACGATTGGGCCCGAGGGGTGGAAGATTGAGGCCAAAAAGCTGGAGGCCATCAGAACAGTGTCCCACCCGGTGGATGTCCGCTCGCTGCTCGGGCAGTTTGGGTGCTTTCACCATCACATCCCCAACTACTGGGAGCTGGCCCAGCCCCTCCACCACCTCACCATGGAGGGGGTCAACTGGAAGTGGGGCTGGGAGCAGGAGCAGGCACTGAAACATCTGAAACACGCTGCCCTGACTGCGCCCGCCCTGCGCTTCCCCGATAAGTCGCAGCCCTTCGTTATCAGGTTAACGACCAGCAAAAGGACAGTGGGAGCTGCCTTGCTCCAGGAGAACGAAGCAGGTCAGCTGGTGCCGGTGGGACACAAGTCCCGCATGCTGAAGGGACACAGGATCCACTGCTCGCTGGAGGAGAAGTGCTGCCTGGCAGCGGTCTGGGCCGTGCGGGTGTTCGAGCCCTGGACAGGGCCAGCCCCCATCCTTGTCCAGATGCCCCATTCCCCGGGGAAGTATCTGCTGCGGGGTGAAGCGCTGGGGTCTGGCAGGACCAACCCGCACCCAGCGCAGTGGACTCTGCTGCTGGTCAACAGGGGGGTGACAGTAAAGCAACCCCAGGCTGAGTGGGGGGAACCCTCCAGCTGCCTGGTCCTCTCCGCTCCACCACTGCGGCAGCTGCCCTCTGACCTCCCCAAGGCCA
>NW_010406541.1:3170-4466 GCF_000710305.1 Buceros rhinoceros silvestris | reverse complement strand
GAGCGGTGGCTGCTCGGGGTGGCCGAGAGTGACTCCGTGCTGGGTGCGGAGCTGGAGGCTCTCTGGCAGCTCCTGTCCTGTCACCGCTGCTCCTTACCCCTCTACTTGTACACCAGCTGCCTGTCCTTGGTGGAAGGGTTGTTAAGCCAGAAGGGCAAGTGGGAGCACAAGCCAGGGGCAAGCTCTGGTGAGGCTTTATGGCTGAACATCCTGCAGTGGGTCCACGAGAACCCGGGGATGCTGCACGTCAGGTGGGTGGACATGAGCAAGGATGTGGAGGAGGTGGAGTGGAACCAGCAAGTGGGCAAGAGGGCCGGGGTGATGGGCAGGGCCGCGGGCAGCCGGCAAGTCTGGGAACCTTCGAAGCATGAGAAGCAAGAAATCATTGCCTCCTGTCACAGCTTGTTTCACGAGGGGGAGGAGGGGACTCTGGCCAGGGTGCAGCAGGTCGCGTCCTGGGAAGGTGACAGCTGCCAGGTGGCCCAATGGGTGCAGAGCTGCCTGAAGTGTGCGGTGAGCAGGAAGGGAGTGGACAGGGTGCTGCCCCAGCGGGTAGACGGGCCATGGTCGCAGCTCCGCTTGGGCTACGTCAGGGGCCTCCCCAAGAGCGCTGAGGGGCACTGCTCCCTCTTTGTGGTGGAGGATGAGTTTTCGGGCTGGGTGGAAGCCTTCCCGATCGGGGAGCCAGTTGTGGAGGAGATGGCCACGGTGCTCTCCAGCAAGGTTTTTGCCCGCTACGGGACACCTCACACTCTCTGTTTGCCGCACATGCCGCCCTTCCTCTACCATGTCACAGTGATGGCGTGGAGGATGAGTTTTCGGGCTGGGTGGAAGCCTTCCCGATCGGGGAGCCAGTTGTGGAGGAGATGGCCACGGTGCTCTCCAGCAAGGTTTTTGCCCGCTACGGGACACCTCACACTCTCTGTTTGCCGCACATGCCGCCCTTCCTCGGCGTTTGGCATGGAGCCTCCATGGAACACCTTGCAGCCCTTCCAGGCGGGACCGGCCACGGCCACCCTCCTGCAGGTGGCCCAGGATGCCGGCACGGGGTGGGAGAAGATGCTCCCCTTGATCCTGGCAGGAGTTAGATCCTTGTGGGCACGGGGAGAGGCTCTGAGCCCATACCAGATAATTGGGGGCTTCCCATTGGAGATGCGGTGGGCGTGGGAGGAGGGGGGCTGCCCCTGGGACAATGTCCTGCGCTGGCTCAGCAAGCTGCAGGTGGACGGGGACCGCTACAAGTGCTAGATCGAAGCCACACTGATGAGGGACTGCCCCGAGGGGGATGCTCCACGG
>NW_010406541.1:492-2909 GCF_000710305.1 Buceros rhinoceros silvestris | reverse complement strand
ATCGAAACCACACTGAGGGGGGACTGCCCCGAGGGGGATGCCCCACGGCCATAGCGCGCCCCCCCCCCCATCTTCTCCGTGAAACTGTGTGTCATGATAGGGGACAAAATGGGTGTACTGGGATTGCTGGGGGTGGGGTTAGGCAGGACTGGGGGGCTCTTAGGAAGGACTGGGGGAGCTTTTAGGCAAGACTGGGTGGTTTTGGGGGCTGGGGAGCTTTTAGGGGGGACTGGGGGGGTTTTAGGACTGGGAAGCCTTTAGTCAGGAATCAGCAATGTACAACCTCTTCTTGCTGTGGTGGTGAAGGACAGGGAGGTTATACTGGTTTTAACTGGGATGGAGTTGTTTTGTTATAGCATTCAGGATGGTGCTGGGCTCTCCAGCTGTGGCCCCAACAGTGCTGGGAGCACTGGGATGGTGTTGGCATTCCCAGTCCTGCTGGGCTTGGGGGAGCTGGGCCAGCTTTTGCCCGGGACCGTTGGACAGGCCGAGCGATGGCCTTGGCACCACTTGTTTGGTTTCTGTTTTCTTTCCCTCTTTTTCCACATCTCCTTTGTTTATTAAACAATTTTTATCACACCCCACTGGTTTTCTTGCTGTCCGTACTGGGTCTGGCTGGGAATCCTCGCTAGCAGCTCCCAGCGTGGCTTTGGAGAGCAGAGATTCTTCCATTATTGTGGTGCTTGCATGTCCCCAAGGCCTTTTCTGCTGGAGTTCACCTCCAGCAAATGGAGAGTCACGTCTCGAGGCCTTTGGGAATGGTGGTGGAGGAGAGAGGAGCCACCAGTGTCCAGCACCAGAGGCTCAATCCCTGCTAGTGACCTCCAGGTGACCTCCTGATGGTCTTCAAAGGGTTGTGGGTCCGTATGCTTCTCCCTTTCTCCTGATGGGTGCAGCTCTCCAAGCCCCTACTACAGGTCACAAATTTATTTAGGTTGGAAAAGATCTTTAAGATCATCAAGTCCGAGAACATTCGAGGTCAGGTTGGGTGTTGGGGCTCTGCTCAACCTGCTCTAGTTGCAGATGCCCCTGCTCCCTGCAGGGGATTGGACTGGGTGAGCTTGGAAGGTCCCTCCCCAGCCAAACCAGTCTGTGATAAGTCCAACTGTTAAACCAAATGATGAAGGCAACACAAGCCCTGTGGGTGCCCAGACCCCAGGAACCCCAAGCTCTGGCCCATAAGCTGGTTGAAGCCAGAGGAGCAGCAAGGTGGGAGCTGTGTGTTTACTTGGGGACCCCCCAACAACAAGCTGCACTTGGTGACAGGATCTGGGACACGGCAGGTAGCCCAGGGCTGGTAACCCAGGGACTCACGGCAGGGGCCCATCTGCCACCCCCGCAGAAGAACGTTTAGTGCTTCTGCGTCGAGCTGGCAGCCTAAAGGCTGAGTCAGCACCAGCATTTTGCTGGCCAGTGAATCCTGCAGCTGCAGCCAAAGGAAGGTGGAATCTGCCCTGTTGGACATGTCTGGATCGGCTCCACGGGCCGTGAGTCATCAGGGATGGCGTGAATGGGCAGAGGAAGAGCAGCCAACTGCAGCCACCAAGGATGAGGATTGTAGGAAGAAGAGTACAGCCACCAGTGAGCATCTTCTGCCTTGCAAGATGCCGTGGGCTGGGGTGTTGAAGGACACAACCCCCGTGGGAGCGTCGCTCATGGGGGTCTGGTGATTGCAACTGTTTGTGGTGGGTGTTGGTATGACATGGTGGGGAAAGCTCAGGGAAGAGACAGGAGACCCCCAAAATACTCATGAAAATGGCCAGGGGAGTGAGGGGTAGGTTCTGGGACCCAAAACTATGGGATGTCCAGGAGCCATGTCTGAGTAAGGAGGGGAGATGCACGAGCTGGTGTGGGGGACATCGTGGAATATCAACTGATAGAACCCAGATGAGAGGGACAGGCCTGGGCTGAAGCAAGCCAGGGGCTGCTGTTGGAGAAGCCAAGGTCTGGCCAGTTGGAGACCTCCAACTGGAGGACCCCCCCCCCACCAAGGTGTCCCAGAGGTGGCCAGGGGACCCTTGGAGAAAGAGGGAGGCCGTGAGGGGATTAAGGCTGCCCAGGAGCCCAGCAGGGTCTCAGCATGGGGCAGCAGCAGCCTGACACAAAGCCTTGCTGGGGAGGGGGTCTCAGCAAAGAAACCCCAGAAGTCCCCATCCCCCATGGGCCCCCCATCCCATGTCTCTGAAGTGGGACCACAGCTCCAAACCAGAAGCCAGGAGCCAAACCACAGCACCCTGGAGCCCAGAAAGGACCTCAGACCTCAAACCACAGCACTCTGTGTCCCTGACCCAGATCCAGAAATCAGACCCTGGACCCCAGTCCCGGGACCCCAGACCCAGCACCCGTGTCCCTGACGCAGATCCAGGAGCCAGACCCCAGGCTTTTCTTCCATCTCCCTGCTCCAGCTCCATGGGCCC
>NW_010406541.1:0-332 GCF_000710305.1 Buceros rhinoceros silvestris | reverse complement strand
CAAAGCAGGACGCTAGACCCATCTCCCATGTCCCTGCCCCAGATCCAGGGGACCAAAGCAGGATCCCAAACCCATCTCCCATGTCGCTTTCCCAGATCCAAGTACCCAAACCCCCAGTCCTGACTCCAGCCCCCATCTCCCTGAGCCAGACTCCCAAGCCCTACTGCCTCTGGAGCAGGACCCCCCTTCCCCTCCCCAGGACCCCTTCCCCAGACCCCAGACCCCCCAAACGCCAGGCTGAGCGAGGCCGGCACGGCCCAGCCTGGCGTCGGGCGGACATTTGGCAGTCATTAGGGCTGGAGGGAAGGAGGGCGGGGGCGGGACCAGGCGTT
>NW_010406540.1:0-486 GCF_000710305.1 Buceros rhinoceros silvestris | reverse complement strand
TCTAAGCCTTCTGTACTGGGATTAAATAACTACTATGTTGGACCTGAACCAGACCCTGCTGCAGAACCGGCCCCCTCTGCAGAACCAGACGCCCCTGTGGAGCCGCATGAGTGGGCGCTGACACCCTCAGCTTTAGCCCAGCTTAAGGTGCCGGATCCCCTCTCTCCGCTCCCCGCCAGCCTCTCGCACTGCACAGAACCCTGGGACAGTTCCTCGGAGAAGGACACACTGCTGGAGGGGTTCAGGGAACACCCAGATCAGGTCACCCAAGCCCACCCGGTCAATATTCCCTGAGCACCCCCAGGCTCCACAGAGGGAACACTGAGGAGTGATGAGCCGTCCCCAGCGCTGGGAGAGGTGGTTTGGACCCGGCTGCAGAGCGAAGTTCTCCTGCGTCCCCTGAGCCAGAGCAGCAGCCGTGGGCTGGCACCGTGTCCCCGTCCGGTGGCCCAAGCCAGATTAGTTATGGTTAGAACAGTACCACTA
>NW_010406539.1:200769-222467 GCF_000710305.1 Buceros rhinoceros silvestris | reverse complement strand
TGTCTCTTGTTCCGAACTGAGGCAGTGCTGCGGGCGTGGCAACGCGGTTCTCCTGTTTCTGGGTATTGTTTCCTGGTGGGATGTCCTCTCTGTTTCGAGAAGGAACCGGGATGGCTTGTGGGCATCGAGGAGGTGGTAATAGCCATTCACGTGGAGACGATGTGGATGGTCAGTTTGTCCATCAGCGGTTTCCCCCCGCGGGTACACAACATCTGAAAAGAGTTTCAGACTCACGAAGTCACCTGTAGGACACTGACATACCATGTCGAAGTGTTCCTGCGTGTCTGGGGGCCTCGAGCATCTGACGTCATGTTTTATATAAATTAAATCCATGCTTGCATTAGTCTTTCCTGCATGTCTTGATTTTTGTGAACGTTTTGACCTACTGGTCAGAAGTCTCACAGAGAAGCCAAGCTGTGTCTTCAAGTCATGCTGAGGTAGGGTCACGTCATCCCTAAAGAAGACAGTGCAGGTGCCCTGACCTTTGTAGACAGATGCCGTGCTGCGGGTTGGAAATAACACGTCTGTTTGGAAAGTTAAGATAAAAGGAACTTTGCAAGCATTTATTACTGCATGGCATCATTAGTGCTGAGCAAGGGACGTGCATAGCTGGTCGGTTGATTAAGTTCATGGTCCTTACTCCACTTCTGCCTATACCCATGTCCAACAGAAAAAAGAACAAGAAGGTTTTGTCAGAAAATCCCTACAGGCTGTCGTATTTCCTTTTTCCTCTCATTTGCTGCAGTCAGATATGGAATACGGAGGGTGGTGAATTGAGCCTTGACGGGTTGGGAGGGACTGGTGTAGCTGTGGAAGCGGTTCGTGTTTGAGAGTAGAACAAAGGCCTTGATGGCAGCATTTAAATGTGCAGGCAGAAGTAGCTGTGGTGCTATTGCATCGTGTAGCGAAGGCTCTCCGAATGTTGCCTTTATCTTGTGGTAGTGCCTCTCCAACAGTCGGCCGCCCTTTCAAGGTCTGCCTTGCATGATGTTTGTTTTCAAGGAGGACAATCGCTGGATGGGCTATTCCCAGCTCTGGGGGCATGCAGTTGCTTCACGGGCCAAACGTAGCAGAGCGGGTGAGGCCGTGCGTGATTGCACTGCACCCGCTGGTGGTTGGTAAACGGAGCCAGAAGCACCTGCTGGCTGTATTAATTGTTGCTCCGTTTCAGGGAAAGCTGACAGCGAGGGAACGGATTCTTCTGCTGTTGGACCCTGACAGTTTTGATGAATATGACATGTTTGTGGAACACAGATGTTCTGACTTTGGGATGGACTCCAGTAAGAATAAGGTAGTTTTATTTCACGTAACTCTTGTGTCTTTGTCCTCTGCTGTTCAGCCAGCCAGCTGGTTGAAAATAGGCTCTTCCGTTCACATGCAGTGTCTTGTATTTGTTTGCTTTTTTTTTTCAAATTTCCTTTTATTACTCTCAGTTTCCATTTAACAGCTTACGTGGTTTACTTTTCCATTGTCTGAACTTGATACCTTTTTTGTAAGGTCACCTGTTTGGTTCAAATACCCTCCTTGGACACTGGCTTAGGTTTGTATTTTAAATAACAGAGGAGGCTGCAGAACCTTGCAGTTACAACTTTGTCAATAAAGTCAGTTATGAAGAACAAATACGGGTAGATACTTCTGCCTCCCTAAGGTAACTGTAGGATGAAGTAACTCAGATCCATATTTATGCCTGTCAAACTTTAAAATCCTTTAGGGCCTTAAAATCTGATACGTTTGGAAATTCAAGCATTCATGCTGTCTGTTAGCAAGTCACAATCTGCTTGCTTGTGCAGCTTTCAGATATATGGCCGTGTCTCCTCAACCAGCCTGGTACGTGAGGTTCATCACGTAGAGGGAAAATCTGTGGCTCCCCGCAGTCTCTCACCGTAACATTGATGCCTGATAAATGACATGGGAGAAGTGTTTCGTTTTGGTTTAGTACAGAAAGGACCAACAAAACATGCTGGGGTGTGTAGGTGGCCAGTGCAGATGTGGCTGTTCAGGGTGAATCTTCTGTAGCAAAAGGCCCTGTTTCCCTGGGGTGTTCTGGTTTGGGGTGTGGCGAGAAGCTGTGCTCTGTCTGCCACTGCTCCATGCTGCATACAATGACTACAGCTTCTGTTTATGCGGTTGTTAAACCAGTTCATCAGTTTTTCAGTCCTTCAAGTTGCAGGGCTGCATCCTATGGATGAGGGAGGTCAGCAGGCTTCCACCATGAGCAGCTGGGGCATTGGGAAGCGGCAAAGGTGAAGGATTTCTTTTTGGTTTAGTAGCCAGGAGGTGGATGGGAGTTGGTGCTAGGAAGGATGTCATGCTAGATCTTCTCCCCTCTCAATAAGTGTACAGGCAAACATCTTCTCTAAGTAATTTTTTACTCTGTTCCCTAGCAAACTAAAATAACTGCTGCGTTCCTTCTCAGCGTGCTCCTTGATGCTGCATTCCCCAGTGGTGATAGCAAATTGCTGTTTCTGAAGATAGGAGGAGCAGCAAAGTCCTGAGAGTGACAAGAGGGTTAATTTTTTCCTTGTCCTTCAGAATTCACCTTTCCGAGAGCTGCAGATTGTGTTTACAGAGCACAGTTTCGCAACAGATGAGCTAACTATGTCCAGTGAGCCGGAATATGTTTAGAATTAAGTTCCTGGAACTTTCTGAAGGGATGGTAGGACTGGCACTCACATCCAGGCTACTCTGTGAGCTGCTTGGGCTTTTAGGAGTCATCTGCCTGAGACAGTGCATGGAACTACAGGTGTGTTTCCCGCTGTTCTGTGTGCCAGGAACCATGAGTTGGTAGCAGTGCTGTCTGTGCAGCTTGAGAAGAGTCCCCAGACCAGTATGACCTTCAGCTCACCTTGGTCTTAAATGGCCCTTTGAGTGGACCTTGCACGATATACTCTTTTTTTTTTTTAACCAAACAGCAAAAAGCATTAAAATGCCTGGAATTTCTTTGTGACAGCCCAGTAAAGTCCATTTTCTATTGTTGTCTTGAAAGACTTTTATGTATTTTCTTTACTAAAAAGTGAGACAACACAGACAAGCAGACTTTAAGATTCACAGAACTCCATTTCCTCTTCCAGCTCTTTCTTCTTTCCTTATTTACAGAGTGAAAAATCAGACAGGTCAAGTTGAAGTATTTGAGGTGACTGTAATTATATTTTTTGACCTTCCCGGGGTTGTTGTTTCTTCCCCTTGTATCAACACCTCAAGAAAGATTTGTGTGCTGTGTCTGTGCTTTCAAAAACATCAGGTGGTCCTAATAAAAGGTACATCCTGTCTCTAAGGACGTGATTTGCCTTAACTCCAGATATGCTGAAATTTGAGGAGAGACTGCAAAATTCACTGATTTTTACACTAATACACAGCTCATATGTGATAGTACCTCTAATTTGCCTTTCCAGGGCTGGGGGAAACCTTGGTGGAGCCCCTGCTGCAAACATGAAAGACCAGACCTCTCAGCGGATCAACCTGTGCTTTGACTTAGTACTCTTTATAAGTTTGTGGGTTTTTTTAGTGGACAAGCTTGCTGCTTCGATTCTTTAATTGTTATTTTTAATGACATTTTTTTTTAATACAGTATCCTGGCGACAGTGTGGTGACTGGCCGCGGACGGATTAACGGGAGACTGGCTTATGTTTTCAGTCAGGTATGGCTTTGCTTGTGTTTTAAATACCCTGAACGTAACCTCTGAAATAAATTTACAGTAGTTCAGAGTGATTTTTGATAAGCAAGAAGTGAATTAACAGAATTAACGGAATTAAGCACTGTGCGATTAAAGCAGTTGGCTCTGACCTGCAGCTGAATGTGTGTGGATGAGCTCCCACAGGCTTGTGAAGACCTGCGAGTGTCAGTGGAGGGCTTTGCAAGTCCCGAGTACCATCTTCAGGGATTCAGGCTGCGGAGGGGGGCTGTTTGCTGGAGATGTCAGCTGGAGCTGTAATGAGTAGAATTCGTGACAGGGGGCACTTGAGCAGCCTTGAATTGTTTCTTAGGTTGGAACTCTCTGATAAGTTGAAGGGATTGTGATAGATATAATCTAAATAGATAAAATATACTTTTAATGTTAAAATATGTTTTTAATATAAAAAGAATTTTAAAGGAAATGCCATAGGTAGAGATTTATTTTGGTTAGTCTCAACACTGAAAGAAAGGCTTTCATTCAGATCTCTGGTAACTGCTGCTCTGTTCTGGGCCACAAAGTAGCCTTTGTTCCATTTGCTATTGTACACCCTGCCTTTTTGTCTTGGGTATGTAGTTCTTACAAGGAAGGACGCTGTTATGTGGGCCTGAACATAAGACAGACCTTAATTTTAGAAGAACACAAGTAGAGGGCGGTTTTTATATTAAAAGAATTTGAATGTGTCCCTTTGTGATACACCTCTCTTTTTTATATTTATATTTAAAAACCTTTTTCTCCTCCAAATTGAGCTGCCACCTGAGATGTTTCTTCCTTTTTGGTTCAACTGCTTGTTATAGTCATGCTGTTCTCTGTCTAGACAATTTTTAGGCCTTTTTTGAGAGTGAGACTTGGTGGGAATGCAGTAGAAGAACTCATCAGATGTTGGCTTTGGGCTCTATTGGTGCCAGTAGGGGTCAATATCCCCTTTTTCTTCTGGATCAGTCCCAGGGCCTCAGGTTGCTCGTTAAAGATTTTCCTGCTCAGCCCAAGGGTAGCTGTCAGTTTTGGCTGACACAGTCCCTGCAGCACCCATAAAAGAATAATCAATGCCAGTATGGACAGTGTCGGTGAAAGAGGAACGTATGTTTGTAGAAAGAGAGAGTGTTTCTGTGAAGGAAAAAGCAAGTAAGCTTTTGTGATTTTAACACGGAATCCACTGGCAAACGCATATAAAAGATCTTTTTCCTTGTAAAGGAGACTTGGATGAACAGGCTGCACAAGGGAGTCAGATTGTTTTGGAGGTGCATACCAGATACAGAATAGAAATTAGTAGAATTAGTAGAATTCTACTATCTGCTTGCAACGTTTTGCAACATTTCACTGAAATTATTCTTGGCCTAATCTGAAAGTTTGTTTTCCTTCCAGGATTTTACTGTATTTGGAGGCAGTTTATCTGGAGCTCATGCCCAGAAGATCTGCAAGGTAATACCTCACAGGAGAAAATAAACCAAAAACTTGTCAGTGTCCTTTTTTCCATATGTTGTGTTAATAACTTTGGAGAAAATGATGTGACTGACTTCAGTAGACTCTGGAGTATGTCATGGTAACCAGAAAATGCCTGCCTCCTCCTGTCAGCTAAGACGTGAAAGCAGAGGTGAGCAGAGGGGTACCCTTCGGGAGCTTTCCAAGTATAAGAGAGCTTTTCCAAGTAACACACACTGTGTTTAAATTAAAGTTGCCTTTTCTTCTGTGCTACAGAAGACAAGAGACTGGCAAAGTACAAATGTAAGTGAGCTAGCCACTGCCTGCTGGAGAAATGTGAAATGTCCTGGGAGAAACTTTTTCCTATAAACAGTTCTAGGAAAGCGTGGAATATTTTAAAAAAGCAAATGTAACAAGTAAACAATCTGAAGATAAACAGTTGTACAACTTAGAGGTCACCTTGATACTCAGAACTTTCATTATCAGGCACTTGTGGCTATTTATTCTCATTCATCCGCTTGTCTCACTGGAAAAACTGGTGTTTGGATCCCAGGGCTGGGGATGACAAGGATGTTTTCATGCGTGAATGTTCAGTGGTGTGGGCTGGTGAAATTTGCCTGGATTTTCTTGCTATGGGATCAGAAACAAGTGCTTTTAGTGCACAAGGCCTTTTCTCCCGATGGAAATAATTACTTTTTGGCATAGGCTCCTCAGTAGTGAGGAGCTATAAAAGTAGAAAACACAAAGACTTTGGGCTGGATTTACTACTTGGCTTTACCAAGTCTTGATATTGGGAAAGACTTGGTATTACCCTTTCACACAGTGTCTCTGTGTGCTGCGGGGGATGTAACAGTACTGGAATACTGGGATGCTTTCTACTGGTTTTTCCATCTCTCACTTCTAGAGAAGCAGGGAGAGTGCTGGTAGCAGAACTAGAAGAAAAATGTGAGTCCTTCCTAGTTGGTATTGTTCTTGGTTGGCATCAGTGTCAGTGGTAGGCTGCAAAATTTGAAGGCTCTGGATGCATCAACTGCTTTGGGGCTCAGTCTTTGAGGCTGCAGCCTGAGCAGTGGAGAGCTCAGTGGCTGGGTACTGTGGTATCTGTCTCACTTCTCTTAGATCTTACTGGGCTGAATTTTGGGGGGCAGAAATCTATTCTGAGAGAAACGATCTTGACTCTTGCATACTTTATTGGTGCCTTAAGGTGTCGTGGAACATGGAAGTGAAGTTGCTCTTCCTTAGCTGGACTTCCCCAGAGATCTGCCCCTTTGGTGGTAGTTGTTTCCCATTTGGGATTCTTTCCTGGAGCTGCAGAGAGGTAGCAATATTTGGCATCTTGCAGCAAAGCTCCCAGCTAGGTAGGTCTGGGCTACAGCTTGCCTGTAACTTTTGCAGAAGAGCCTTGTGGTCTCTCAGACCACATTAAATGCCTTTAATGGTTTCCCTGAAGCAGCAGAGATTCAGTGTGGCTCTTTGGGAGCAATATGTGCCTCCTTGTTGGCAGGGAACAATTTAAAGCTTATGTGTGCATCTGTGATGTCATGTTTCAAGACAGCTGTTGAGTCCATGAGGTGAAGAAAATTCTTTTCAAGGACGAAACCTGAAGCATTCCCTGCAGATACCGCGATGGCAAAAAAAAGTCTGGGCTCATATATATGAACACATTTTCAGTAGTCTGTTCATATTGATGTGTGTTTTAGGAAGAACTTCAGTGTCTGGAAGAGCTTTGAAATAAATATTTATTCCATATATAAGGCCTTGGAAAATAGCAAAATGTGTCAGTGAGATTGTTTCACTGACCTGTCCTAATAGGATGACACAGGCCTTCTGGGAAGAAGCAATAAATGTCAACTCAACTCATTTTTAATAAGGCATTTAAGAACGCCTTGTGTAGCATTCACATAAGCAAACGGGACCACTCGTGGCTCCCAGAGCCTGTTTGCAATCCGCACAGATGCTTTTGAAACGTGGGATTGTACTTGAATTGTAAAGTCATTCTGTGTGTCTGCCACAGCGGTATTTCAGCTTTGAAACGGGCACCCAGGCACAAAGCATGAGGAACCCCTGTTCTGCACTGAATGACTGCGAGTAGACACAAAGCCACTTCAGAGCTCTGCAAGGTTCTCGCCAGTTCACGTTCAGGCTGGAGTTTTGGTACTGCTGCCATACTGTAGATTTGAGTGGAACTGGGTATGCTCACTGCGTGCCTAGGCAGTATAAAATTCAAGGCTGCAAACTCTCTGAAAGACAGGGCTGAAGCTTTAGAAATCTTAATAAGTTCAAGATTTTCTGAAATAAGATCTAATTCTGTAACAATGGTTGAAAGGGCTAATACCAGGCCGGGAAAAGTAAAGTTGAGGTTCCAAACGGGGATTGATTGTCAATGTGAGGTTTCACAGAAAATTATTTAGCAGCTAAAGCAGATCTATCTTAAAGCAGATCCTAACGTAGTATGCCCGTGCTGTATGTTATGAAAATGGCAAATGTTTTACTGGGATATGATGAGCAGCAATATTTTATGTGAGGAATGTAAGGAATTCGATCCTCCCACTTCAGCCTCTGCTGGAGTATTGCATTTGGTCTTGAGGCAAGTAAGCAAAATGATCAGAGGGCTAGAAAACAGGATGTAGAAAGAGCAGTGTGACTGCGTTGCTGGTGCTTGGTCTAGAAACAGGAATGGAAATGTGAAGACTGAAGGAAGATTCGAGGCAGTTGAATGTTTTATAGAGGCAGACGCAAGGAAGTAGTTAATTGCCCTCCCTGCCTACTATGTATCAAGAAAGAAGTAACGTTTGCAAATCTCCTGAGGAAAGATTTAGTTTAGTCTTCCCAAAGAACTCCTAAGAGGATAATCAAGCATTTGAATATGCTGCTTAGGGAGCTTACACAATCACCACTGCAATAAACTTTTAAGATGAGATTAGACATACGTGAGGGAGGGAGTGTTTAAGGTGCAGCTGAGACCTCTTATGAACAGAGATAGATTGTCCTCTCGGTCCAAACTCCTTGATTGTGTCACCTAGCACAGGGTTGGGATGATGTGTGTGATATGGAGATGGACGGCTCCGTAAGGTAAGGTGGACAAATACTGAAGGTCAGGAGAGGGGTTAAATGCACATCGTTTAGTCTCCAGTCTGAATGAGTCAAAACATGATACCCAGTAAGCAGTTAGTGACTGTGATAGTTTATAGAAAAAGAGAAGCTGAGTGCTCTGTAGGCAGTTAAAATTCTGGCATGTACAGACTTTTTTTCTAGGGGATGCCCATTCTGGGGTTAGTTGCTTTGGGTTTTAGCTTAGCTAGGTCAGTAATGAGGAGTTCGTATTCCTCACCAGGTCATGGACCAAGCTGCCATGGTTGGAGCACCCGTGATTGGGCTGAATGACTCTGGAGGAGCCCGTATCCAGGAGGGAGTGGAGTCCCTGGCAGGCTATGCAGATATATTTTTGGTAAGTAGACTGCTGGAAGCTTGGCCTCCACAAAGATGGACAAAGTCTTTCTTTACTTAAGTCAGTGTTTTTAAGTAAACTTTTAGGTTACCATCATCCTATCCCAGGTAGTGTTACCTGCTGGATAAAGCAGCATGTATGAAGGCTGGTGAGACCTGGACTGTCCTCTTGGTTCTCTTCTTGGCTTTGGGTGAATTACCAAACTGCTTAGTTCAGTTTATCCCTGTGTGAAACATGGGTAATCTGAGCCTTGCGAAACACTGGGATCCAGTGAAAAGCTTTGTAGGAGCTGCACTGTGTAGTGAGCTTTGTCATCTGAATGAAAAAAGAGGCAATTTACTTAGTTGGAAGAACCCCCCAAACAACTACTTAACTTTCTGCTTTACACTAAGGTGTAGACTGCCTGTGCTGGGATGTCATTTCTCTCATAAACACTTTTAAGTGTTTATCCGTTTAAGGCAGGTGGGCATGCTGTACTTCAGTGTCCTGTTAGGTGACTGTGGCTGCGATCCAGCACCAGCTGTCCCTGTGTCTCCTCCAAAATACAGACACGTTAAGAATCTCACACAGCAGAGTTGTTTTCAATAGAGCTGATAAAAGGCAAAAGATTTCCACTGCAGAAAGAGGAACTTAAAGTAAAACAAACACTATGCACTGGAAGAAAACTTGAGAAACTCAGATCAGAAGCACCAAATGCTGTTCTGTCAAGATGGTAGGTCAATGGGGAAGAAAAATGGTTTTGGGGAAAAAAAAATGCAAGTCAGACGTTTCAGTTCAAGGAACAGTGAGCAGTACAATGTTAACCTTACCGTTTGGGGACGGGCTAAAGGTTCATGTTTGTACAGTATTTCTGTGGCTAAGGCAAGAATTTTCCCTCTGGACACACTACTGATTGTTTTTTCACGGAGATGACATTACTTTATACGCCTACCAAAACACACTGCTTTAAAGTAAGCGCACAGACCGTAAACCTGGCGGTGCTTTCAGGAGGAGTGCGAGCAGGTGGGATGACAGGTTCGTCAGATGCTAACAGTCTTGTGGATTAGTGCACTGTGGGCTGACGCAGTTGAGCGGTTACAGAACACTGTTGTAATCCAGTTGAGCAGTGAGCAATGTAAACAGTTTTTTTTGGACAACATGCCGTCTGTGTTGGTGGACAGCAACAATTCACCATGGTGTAAAACTTAAGACGGTGCTGGAATCTGATTAGTATTGCTGACTGCGACCTCTGAGTGGTAGCGTACCTCTGTGTTCACACTTCAGGGCCATACGCTTCTCACCACTCTGCGCTCACTGGAGTTTCTACCCCTGCAGCATCTGTGGGGGGTCGCACGTTCCAGCTTCCTCGGCAGTCGTTACGTGGTATATGAAACCAAATGCACGGGAACAGAAAGAAGGAAAACAGAAACAAGAATTATTTTGGTTGTATTTGCATCAAGACATTCTATCCAGACGTTTGTCTCCCAGTAAATACCACCAGCTGCCCTCTCCTGCTCGTGAGTGTGAGTTCTTGCAGAATCTGGGTGCAGACTTGAAGATGGACTTTTCTCGTCAAACTAGATGTCTTTTTTTTTTGTATTTTTTCTATTGCAGAGAAATGTTCTGTGTTCTGGGGTAGTTCCACAGATCTCCCTCATTATGGGTCCCTGTGCTGGTGGAGCAGTGTATTCGCCTGCTTTAACTGATTTCACGTTCATGGTGAAGGTAAGGGTGGAGTATGCTCTGACCTGCTGCTGGTAACATTGATCAGACACAAACTGACCCCAGATGAAGGGGTTTTTTTTGAGATAGTCTCCTGCTTTGGATTAAGCTTATTTTTCATGAAGTCAAGAAAAACTCACCCAGGTAACTTGTGAATATTTGTATTTTGGGTGGATTTTTAATATAACGGATTAAGGATTTTTAAGAAATCTGTCCCTAGGTTCTATTGTTTTCTTATTTTGGAGAAAGTCTCTAGAGACTGTGGCATTTCCTGAGGTGCTTTTGCAGCTTGGGTCTAGCATTTACTGTGTGTTCTTTGGCTTTTTCCTTCCTCCAGGATACATCCTATCTATTCATCACTGGCCCAGAGGTAGTTAAGTCTGTTACCAATGAAGATGTCACCCAAGAGCAGCTTGGGGGTGCTAAGACGCACACTTCTGTATCCGGTGAGAGCTGGGTGGTTTACTGAACATGGTAATTGTTCTTCGAAGTAAATGATGTACTTGTTCTCGCTAAACAGCTAGCAGATTCAGGTACTCGTGTGCTTGAGTCTAGGTGACAAAGCTCTGCTGAAGCACAGGATCTGACTCTCTGTAGGGCTCTCGGTCCTTTTTAGTAATGGAAAACGAAATAGGAAAAGTGGGAGTGTGGAAGAATTCTGGGATTTGGAAGAGAAAGCAGCAAATCCAGAAAAGATGGGGGAAGATTGTTGGAGGGCAGGGCTTAGCCAAGCAGGCGTGGGGTGGTGTGGGCTTTTTGTTCGTTGTCCAGGAATTTGCATGGGTTGAAAGATTCTTAACAATCCCTTGTTTGCTTACTAACATGACTGATTGAACTTCTTAACTATAAACCGAGTGGCAGTGTGAGATGAAAAATGTTTTGGGTTTTTTTTTTCCCCCTCTGGGAAAACCTCGTTACTCATGAATCTTCTTGAGGCTCAAAATGACTGCGGGATCTCAAATTCTCTGTGACCTGAACTGATGATGAACCAAAACCACACACAGAGACACTGCTCAGATCCAGCCTTTATAAAAGAACTTGTAGTGCAAAGCTTGAGTGCAGGCCAGTAAGCTGGGTTGAATTCCAGAAGGCTGGGATCCAGCTAGGTCTGCGACAGCTGATAAATCAGTTTACATCACTGCAGCTCCGAGATCAACGGGCCAGTCCTGTGAAGGGGAGAGTCTGACACAGCCACGCATTTTCATTAGATATTTTTAGCTGGTCAAATTTGGAGGCTTAAAACTCATGATTGTTAATAGCCTAGGTTTAAAAACTCTTGCTGTTACTTTTTTGTGTCTTTATTGGTACATACTTGAAAATTAAACCTTGCAAAATTATTTCAGTGACTGTTTAACTGTTTCTTTCCAGGAGTTGCACACAGAGCCTTTGAGAACGACATAGATGCTTTACTTAATCTCCGAGAGTTCTTTAATTATTTACCTCTTAGCAACCGCGATCCAGCTCCAGTCTGCGAATGCCACGATCCCAGGTAAGATGAGACTGGCTGAGATTGGCGGTCTCTGGCCACCAAATTCCATGGCTTCTCTGGCACTAGGCGTGCAAAGAAGTGTTTTGTGCGTGGGATCTTGGCTGATGCTTCTGCATTGTGGCGTGTGAATATGGAAGGTGTTTCACCGTGCACGTGTACGTACGTACGTGCTCCCTAATTGATTTTTTTTTAATTATTATTGTTTTCTGAAAGCAGTGTTATGCAGGCTGCGTACAGAATGTGGGGAAAAGTAATCTCTGTGCAGAGTGGCTGTCACAGTCCTGTGAAAGAAGCAAGCGAGGCAGAAGATAGCACAGTTGGACAAAAGTGGGGACAGCTTGCCCTGCATTGCCAGTTATGTGTCTCTTGAGTAAGTTCTGTCTGTTAAGGTTAGAGGTGGGGAGACAACAAGGAGGCAGAAAGTTGTCTGTATTAGGTACCTGTCTGTCAGGCTGATTGTGTAGTTGGCAACACAGCAAAGGAATGACTTGAGTCATTTCAAGAGAGGAGAAACAGTGACCACCTGCACTTTTATCAGAGAACTTTTTGACAAGCTAGAGGGAGAGCCAGAGAGCTGGCACGGGACTGTTCGAGTCGACAGCCTTGCCAGGAGTGTTACAGACAGAGCTTGTCAACGGAGCGTCAACTTTGACCCAGGATCCAGCTGCACCCCCAGTTCTGCCCTTTCTGTACAGAACCTGTTCTTACCCTCCTGTATGGGCGCTGCGCCGGAATTTGTTCCTTTCAGTCCTGCAGACGTGTGTGATGCACCTCGTGGTTCTTACCCACAGAGATTTTAACGTGTGAATTGGGAAGGTTATCTTCTCTTTGTGCTTCACCGTTCTTTGTAATTTCTTTGACACAATTTGTTTGGGGAGGGTTTTTTTGGTTGATTTTACAGATCACTGCTCTGGTACCTGAAATACCTTGTTCACTATTAGAGAAATAAATTTTGCTTCTAGAGACTGGTCAGACAGGTCAATTAGTTACTGGTCCTAATTTTTTCCGAGATGTTGATCTGTAGGAGCTTATTACTGGAAGACTGTCCAGGTTTGATAGGACAAACCAAAGCAAATCCCTCCTATTATTTGGTAAATTTGGGGGATTATCTCTGAGGCTGTCACGTTCTTCCTAAGCATTCCACAAGTTGTACTGGGATAATTACCATCTATAGACTTGAATGGGATGTTTTAATTTCGGTCCATTTTTTAAATCACTGTATATATCAGTTTAATCAGCGTATATATCCGTTTATAACAGGCAGTTTATTTTCTTGAGAGAAGCTGTCAGTTATGTTGTAGCTACTAATGTGGAAGAGATTAGTTCTTTATTTTCTTAAGGGAGACAATCTTTTACGTGGCACCAGATACATTATTAGAGAATCACAGTATAATAAAGGCAATTTCCACGAAGAACTTCAATTTTGTAGCCTTTATACATGTGAAGACAGACCTATTTGTTAAATTTGCCTGTTTTTTATAGCAGCATCTCTAATATTTCTCCCATTTGTGGTCTTAATGCTGAGATTGGTATTATTTCATCTGGACATACTGACATCTTAATGGACTCTTTCTGCTTTGAATTGATGTGTTTGATCCTTAACCGCTGCTCCAGTCACAGCCCATCCCTCTAGAAGTAATTTCATTCTTTTTGCATCATTTTTACACTACAAAAAATTGCCACGAATAACGCAAATTAAATGTAACCTACTTTTGTCTTTATTGTTAAGGCCAGAAGTTGGTGGGGTTTTTTTGTTTGGTTTTTTTTCTCTAGGTAGGTGGGTTCTTTGTGGTGTGGAAAAATGTCAGTCTTAGTTGCTGAAACTTCTGTTGGTTAGTTTTTGACATCAGTGCCCTGGGTTCTGAAGAGTTAGAAGGTGCCTTCTAGTACTGAGCTGACTACTGGTGACTATGCCCTTTAGCTTTGACGGGTGTCTAGTGCATTGCATGTGGTAGGTCGTATGGTGTGATTTTCCCTGTCTGTGTTTTGACTACAAACAAATACAGCTTCCTCTAAAGCCCGAAGTACACGTACAAATTTCTGGAGGAGCTTAGTACCGATTCTTGGTTGCTGAGTACAGTTTCCCTTCTGTATGGAAGGAAAACCAGTATGGATCTGGGTGACAGCGCCTCAAGCTGTTGCGGGCTTCAGATTACGAGCAATTCCTTCCTGATAAGTGGGATCTCTAACAAACGCAGTTCTCAACCTCTTAAGTGCAGTGACTCTACTGGCAAGGTCCAGATGTCATTTATTTGTGATTTTAAGATCTTCAAACTTCTGGTATCCCGGGTAATGTCTTCATTTTGATGGTGCTTCTTCCTTTTAATGCCATTGTAATTTCCCTCAGTACTCTACAGAACTTCTGGGAGCATTAAGTTCCTTTTTCCACTTTCCTTGTTCTGTGGGGTACCACGGGTAATGGACAGAACTTAGAGCACCTACTTTATGGGCAAGAAAAAGTTTTAGAATCTTCTGTAGCTTGGGGTTTAGCATGTTAAAACTGGCTGCTTTCATCAGATAAAGGTTTCTTTATATCGTTTTATGGAAATATTTGCATGCAATACTCCTAATCATGTGGAAAAAACACTTGGAACTGTGTTGCTCTCTATTTTATTCTATTAATAGTTATATCTATCTCTTAACCTCTCGGCAAGGAGTTGTGCCTCTCTGGTCCTGTGTATGTGAGAGAGCACAGAGACAGCCTGGGGCTTGCGTTATTAGTTTTTGTCTGATTTTGACAAACTGCAGATCACTTCCTTCAGTTTTAAATTGGCTGTCTAGAGCCTTGTGTTGTCTTATTTTAAATGTACTAAATCACAGCATTGTTAAAACAGGAATTCAATAAGAACTCCACCGAAACACCATTTATAACAAACACGGCTCGGTATTTTTATGGAATAGCACAAATCTAATACTCCCTGCAGGCTTCTCAGTGGTGACTCATAAAACCTGACACCCCTCGTTGGGCCAGTGACTGAACCCAAAGACCCAGTGATTGCTAACGCTGGTCGGTCCTTAATGAAGCTCATGTGATCAAAGATGGAGGTAAGGGGCAGTGTCAGCTGCTGGCAGGGAGGCAGCGTGCTCTGTTCAGTGTAAAGCTCCGCAGGCAGCGCAGCACTGCGCAGCGAAGCAGAGTACCAGTAAAGACTCTGGAAACACAGCCGTTAAACTGAAGAGCAGGTATGCTTTCCCCACCCGTGAATCTCTGTTTGTTTGGTGACACAGGGCTAAGTATGGAAAGGTTTCCCGTGGTGAAGTGCATTCCAAATCACAGGTGCACAAGGTGGGCGAGGGAAGGACCGGACTGGTAAACGAGCAGTAGACCCAGATGTCTGACAGGAGGCCTTGCTCTGCCGCTGGCTAAGCAGGCTCTTTGCTGCTGCAGCTTGACACTTGTTCTGCCCCAGCCGTATCCCCATGCCCCGTCGTGCCCCAGCGCGCTGTCCCACGCCCCGCCAGTGCCCTCTGCAGACTGCCGTGTGCAGCATTTGCTGGCCTCTCATTCCTCCAGGTACTCAGAGAGGAGAAACAGGATTGCCAGAGGCGATCCTAAGCAGAGGTGCCTGGAGAAGAGGGGCTTAGGCAGGCTCTGTCCTGGTGCCCGAGGGCTCCAGGGCCTGAGGCACAGCTGGCTGGGATGGAGAGGCATGTTCCCTTCCCTGTATTTGAGCAGCAGTTCCCAGGAAGTCTCAGAGAGGTGAATTCTCTACCCGAGTTCTGGGTCTTGGCGTTCATCTCATCTGTAAATACTGTTGTTCACACTTATTTTCTTACTTGTTTTCTGCAGTGACCGCTGGGTTCCTGAGCTGGACACAATTGTCCCAACTGAGTCTACCAAAGCCTACGACATGCTGGATATCATACACTCCGTAAGTCTGCGGGTGTAAGCACTGTTGAGGTGACAGGATGGATATACGATATTGTGTGTAAATAAGTGAGAGAAACCAATACAGTGGCACTGAGGATATATATAATTTTTTTAGTGTTCAGAAATTGTTATTTTTACTTGCATAGTAGCAGCAACAAAAACTGCAGGAAAAAAGATGCTAGCAGCTGAAAAAACTCCTGAGATTTGTTTTCAGGATACATCTCCTTATGCCGCACACGTAACTGTACAGAAGATGCTGTAATTCAGTTTTCTTTCTATGGTCAAAATCCCCTCTCTCCTTGTCTTGGCTTCTGTCACTTGCATCCCCCCTCGCTGTGCCTTGTTCTTTCTGTCTGGAATTCTGTCACTGTTTTATAGAAGGTAACAAGCTACATAGGGTGCATTCAAAGATCGACCCTCCTCCATTTACTCTAAGAGACGGTTCGGTTCACAGGTAGGTTAAATTACAGCTCCAGCTCCGAGGAGCTTGGAAACTCCAGTGTGAAGGTTTATGGAGCGAGGCAGATCTCCTGGCAGGGTGGCAGGGAAGGACACATCTTCCTGTTTTTTAGGAAACCTGCAAGCCACTATTGCGATGTATAAATAGTGGAGGTTTCATTAAAGCAGCACAGGATCTTGCCTAACTTTGAGTACTTCCCTTTTCCAGTTTTTACAGCTTGGGCAGAGGACGTGGTGGTCAAAGAAGTTTTATCACATAAAATTGTTACAGCCTCCTGTAAAGCACCTCGAGAGTCCCAACTGTGAATATTAAACTTTGCAGCTGCTGCTTCTACCACTAGATGTTGACTGGCAGATGTCCGAGGGTTCTGAGGCGGCTGGTGAAGCTGGGAATAACTGTTTCACTGGCAGCACCTACAAGTGGGGGGTGAGGGGGTGGAGTTCAGCTGTGTTTGTAGGACCTTTATACATTTCTCCCTTTTGCCATTTTATTTGACTCTCCCCATGTGCTCATTCAGCCAATATGTTGCAGCTTGGAGCTGGCTGCATTTAGACTCATTTGAGTGGAGAAAGCAAGCCTGGGGGGATCTAGTTTGTCTCTGGGTTCTTCTATTCTGAATTTCAGCGCTACCTGTTGCAAGTTAAAAGGTAGCCTTTAAAAAAAGGTCTTAAGTGGTTTAGGGGGGAAAAAACCCCCAAACCCTCCCCCAGGCTTTGAGAAATATTACGGAAAGCAGTGAACCTACTTTAATAGCACTTAGATTTCATTTGCCTCAGTCTCAGCAATGACTGGCTAGCTGCCGTCTGCAACAGGCGAAGTTGTCGTGAACAGCTGGAAACAAGGAATTCTAGTAGGAAACACTAGGTATAGGTGTCGCTACTGCTCCATGTCTAATTATGATCTCTTTGGAACACGTGAGTTTTGGTACTGCGTTCCACGCCAGCCGATGTCACTTTGCAGAGCACACACTGGAAGTTCAACCCCAGACAGAAGTGCACCCGTCACGGACTCGTGGTGCCAGAGAGATGTGTTTGTGCGTGTACTCCTCCGCTGCAGACAGAACTGTTCCTCCGTCGTCTCCTGTAGCCCGTCAGTGACTCTGGGGAGATGCTGTGTTGGCCTCTGACAAGAAAGCGCTCTGAACCCGCAGAGAACTAGAGGAGTATATATATTAAACGTGTCAGGGAGAGTTTCGGAGCTCCGTGAAGTATGATTTGCTTTTTTATCACTGGAAATTGTTCTTTAAAAGTGTAGCCTGCCAATAACGAAGTTGCAAGAAAGAAGTTCTTAACACCTGATTTGCAGCTGCAATTGGGTATAAGCTAGGAAAAAAGGCCCACTGCAGTGGAACCGTCATACAGACGTTCTCTGATGGAAAGCTGAAGGCGAGGCTTGACCACAGGTGCAGCACTAGTTACCTCCTGGAATGAAGGCTGCAAAGATGACCACAAGGTTTCTTTCTTCCCTTTTTCTTTGGTTTAAATTCCAGAATGTTGTAGAAGTTCTGCTGCTACACAGGCAGACAGAAAATCAGTTACAAATGCACGTATACCTGTCTGTCCTCATAAGGGCTCTGCCTGTCACCCTTGCAGACTGTTGATGAGAGGGAATTCTTCGAGATCATGCCTTCCTATGCCAGGAACATCGTTGTTGGATTTGCCAGGATGAACGGACGAACTGTTGGGATAGTGGGCAACCAGCCCAAAGTAGCGTCAGGTTAGTTGGCTGGATGTGTCCAGTGTGAAACTTTTTAACAGTATTTGTGCCTCCTCTCTGTTTTGTCCTTTTGGGTTTTTTTTTTTTTTGCATGCTTTGTAAGGCCACCTGGCTCTGAGACTGACTGGTTGTGTTTTGTGTGGTCTTCCACTTGTTCGCACTATGTTTTTCTACCACTTTCTTTGACTTGAATCTCATGGTAGTGCAGCTGTGACCTTGTAAAACTAACTGAGAACCGGTTCATTCCGTCACCGGCTCAGCAAGGTGATCTCGCTCAGGGGTAAACGGCTGCTGTTTCCAGCACAAGAGGAGCGCCAGGAACACAGAAACGCTTCCCCGGCAGCAGCCTGCCATAACTGGATTACGTATCTCATGGAAACTGCATTCTTAGTTCCAAGCATTAAAACACTTGAAACTCTTTAGTAGGGTGAGGTAACCTTTTTTTTTTGCCACCTTGCCATAGAGAGAACAGTGCAAAGCGGTCGGACGTACAAGGGTGGAGCTCTTGACCTCAACTGAGATTTGAGGGTAGCACATGCAGCTGGAGCTACAACCACCCTTTTAACTGCCCCAGGCCTTTGCTGTCTCTCCTGAACTCCGTACTTTCTGAAGTAACTTCAACCAAAGAGAACTTTCTGTTTTGCCTTTTTAAAAAATTTTTACGCCTTTTTGTTTGGGAAAATCAGATGACAGAGTATGATGTTTGTTTTAGTCTTCTGTAATCCCTACAAGAGATGACTATCAAGATACTAGACCGTCAGCAGGCTTTAATGCTACTTCAGTCTTCATGTGGTGTTTTCAAAGATTTTTAATGTTTCACATAGATGCTTTTATACAAAATGTTGTTTTGGTTTAATATAAAGCACATAATGTAATTCTAAATGGCACTGAAACAGAACAGAAATAATTTGCAGTGTTTTTACCAGAAATGCTAATCTTTCTCAAAATATTGGTGGACCATCTAATGGTTTGGGGTTTTTTTTAATGGTGAACTCTGTAGCCTTTCAATATGACTGAGCTGGAAAACAGAAGTAAAGAAAAAAATTCCAGAAAATTATTTTAAATTACAAAAATGTAATTAATTTAAACTGCTAATTTTTTTTTTTTTGGGGGGGATAGAAAGTCTATACACAGCAGTCAGAAAAATGAAACGAGTCCCTGTTGAATGTAGCTCGTACTCTAATCTTAGTTCTAAACCAGCCAAACTTCATGGCAGATTCTCTCTACATTAGCTACAGAGGGGCTTTTGGTTTGGTGTGTTTGAAGCGTACAGCTAAAACAGAGCGTGATTTTTGACACTGCTATTAGCAGATCACTGGAATTGTTAACGCCTTTTACTCTCTGTTCTGAACTTTAGGGTGCTTAGACATAAATTCTTCTGTGAAAGGAGCTCGCTTTGTCCGTTTCTGTGATGCTTTCAACATACCACTGATCACTTTTGTGGATGTCCCTGGATTTTTGCCAGGTATGCCTTGCCATTACATTTCAGCTCCTTGCAGGGTGTTAAAAACCCGTTGTAAAAACTCAGTGTGAGATTAGCACGACAAGACCTTTACTGTAGTAGAATTAAATAAACTAGGTTTTAAAATCCCACTTTTTGGGACAGAAACTCTATTCTAAATACAGGAGTCACTGTAAAAGGATATTGAAATATGCAAGAAATTGCTGGGAAAATTAAATTTAAGTGCCCAACTGTGTCACTGATACTGATGCTGGTGAGTCTGAGCTCACAGAGCTTTGCTGGCCTTCCTGCGGAGAAGGCCAGTTCATGCAGTAAGTTAATTCTGAAATGTTCTGCAGTCTGACAGAGACACGGGGATGACTGGTTTGCCAGGGCTGAGCATGGGTAGATCAAGCTCTGGAAAGTCACCCCTGACTGTCTGGAATCCCAGCACAACTACAAAGCTGTGACTGGGGCCTGTGCAAAAGAAAATACGTGGTCATTTCCTGGAGAAGCTGCCCTTGTCATAAATGGTATGAAGGACCTTACTCAGTTTTCTTTATGAGACTCTCTGGCCCTTCAAACGCCCAGCTGAAGGCAGTGGAAAGCGTTCGGACACCGTGTTTCTGAGCCCTCTGGGCAGGGTTACATGAGAGCGCAGCACTGCTGATTGTCCAGTGGGCAGGGAGGCCACTGCTCAAGGCAGCCCCAGGAGTGGCAGTGGAGGGCACCGTGAAGATGCTTTCCAGCCACACCTGCTCAGCACTGGAGTTACGGAACTAATACAGACCCACGCTGCTCTCCGAGCTTTGCTGCAGCAAGAGGAACGACCTCATCTGCCAGCTTCAGCTGCAGTGCTTAAGGCCCAAATGTGTAAAAGGATGAAGCTACAGGGGAAAAAGTATGTCCTTGGTTGCCATTGACACAACCCCCTCCCTGTATTTTTGAAGGCCAAGGTTCTTTCATGCTCCAAAGCTAAACCCACCCACGATTTAGAAGCTTTGGTAGATCAGAAAGGAAAGGTCTGAGATTAGCCCACGTAGGCTGTACGAACAGTTAATGTTAAAATGACCTGTTAGAAAACAGGTTGTGAACGGAATATAAGTGTTACGGTGATGAACGCGGTAAGGCTTCATACAGTGGAACAGAAGGCTGTATAAACCAAGGTTTACCTCAGGGCCTCTGCAGCTTTCAAACCATCAAAATGTCACCAGTTAGATAGGAGTGGGACAGGTGTTCAGAGTCGAAGATTAAAGGTATTTCATGGGTCTAATTAAAAGCATAATAGAATGTTGGTTTGAAAGTAGAGAATGGGAAGAAAAATAAAAGCTAAAGAGCAGAGATCTGAGGCTTGCCAGCGACCCTCAGCTGTTGTGTTTTAATGAGTTTGGCAAGATTAGAACACGAGCATTAGAAATCTCAGATTAAGGCACAAATTCTGAGGGTGGTGGTCACCTCATCTCCCTGTTCAGTACAGAAGAAAGAATTTGTGACACCGGTTCACAGAGTTCTACAAACATCTCGCAGTGTCAGAGACTCAAACGCCGTAAGAGCCCCCAATGTGGTGGGTGTGCACAGAGATGGCATTTACAGCATTCGTAACCTGGGGCTGGATTAAAGCACGTATTTAGAACAAGTTTGAGACTTTATATACGTTCATTTGCCATGGATGACAGTGTAAATAGCTCAGATAACCACTGAGTGATCTTACACTTGGAGCATTTTAAGTGACTGGTTACTGTGTGAACTAGAAGCTGAGGCTGTGACTGGATTACAGGGTCCGTGCGTGGTTCCCGGCGTCAGGTCTGGGTCAGCTATCCCAGCTGAGTTCAGGCTGCTGCTTGGCTGCTCTGAGTGCTGCTGCTGGGGGGTTCTGCAGCCTTGACAAGTCCCACTGCTGGAGGGGGGAAAGAGAGGAACCAAGAGTGAAATTGCCGTTGAGAACAGACATTTGTAAATGTAGGACACTCAAACTACACTTGAGGGGGAGCATTAAAGTCAAGCCATCAAACAGACTACTAAAGTTATTTAAAACAAAATCTCACTGAAGAATTTCTACTTAAAAACCTTACACTAAAAAAAAAAAAAAACATCCATTAGAAAACCCTCAAAGTAAAGTACTCTAAGAATACTGAGGTACTGAAAGGACAAGTCAGTAGGTGGATAAATGCTAGAAAGTAATTGCAGAGTTATATCCAGGGGTCTAAAATTCAGAAATCCTTGAAATAAAGATTGCTGTTTCCCAGTCACGCCGGCTCAGCCTGTGTCTGGGACAGACTGTGCTGGATGTAACTGTAACATGGATGACTTGTGTCCAGAGCTGCTGCGTGTGTCCGTTCTCCGGAATGACCTGCTGTGACAACCCATAGAGAGGATTCACGCTCTGTCTTTTGAAGTCCATCATCTTGGGTTTTGCCTGAGGGAGGGCTCGGACCAGTCTCTGTTCTCTACCGAAGCTGTCCTTCGGTATGGTCTAGAAA
>NW_010406539.1:198189-200619 GCF_000710305.1 Buceros rhinoceros silvestris | reverse complement strand
AGAGCGGGTTTCTGGGGAAGCGAATCTAGGGCGTGTTTTTCACTGCTGGTCCCACTTGGAGTCTCGAAAATGATATAACTGTATTTTGTTCCTAGCGAGATACCATCTGGTGAGTGTTCAGCTTCTGTGACCTTATATACACAGATGCGCTGATTTGGCGAGAAGTTTTTTCATGGAGTTGCTCAGCATCCCGTGGAGCGCGTTGCCTGGATATTACCTTCTCCTGGATGTTAACACGGCTCCGGTCGTTGTTGTGTCTGCTGCGCTGGTACTGGATGGTGACAGCTGCCAAGCTGCACATACATAGGATTTCTGTGAATTCCCCGGCACAAAAAACTTTGTCTTTTGTAGGTACAGCTCAGGAGTATGGCGGAATCATACGTCATGGTGCAAAGCTACTATTTGCCTTTGCGGAAGCAACTGTACCAAAAATTACTATAATCACCAGAAAGGTGAGTTGGTGCAATTCCATGCGGTTCTTCTACAGTTCCTGTTTGCACTAGTAGCCGTTTTAGTTATGCACAGCTCCGTCCATCTGTCCCGCTTGTGCTTTCTATTGCCGTCACATCTCCGTTTGTCCCATCTGGCAACACCTCTTCTCGTCAGCTTACAAGAGGCCCTTTCTTCTCTTCTCAGACTACTGCCTCAGTTCCTTCATTCCTTTTGCCTCTGTGCTCCTCTGAAATTGTCTGCTCCTGCTCTCTGCTTTCCTCCCAGGAATGTCTTCAGTCGAGCAGTTGTCCTGTGTCACGCAGCTTGTCTCACTGAGGAGATGCCCTCTGTCTGCACACAGCGAATCTTTATCTAGTCTTGCCCCTTCAGTCTCTTTTTCCAAAACCAGTCCTGACTGTACTTTCCTCTGCAGCCTTGGCAGATCTGAAGCTCATGTGGTTTCTTGTCTTCCATATACTTTTGCTGTAATTTTTTTCCTTCCTCTTTCTCTAGAAGGTGCCTGAGGCCACGCTGCTGTAAGCTCCAGGCACCTTCTGGGTCCTAAAAGGCTTAGCTTTTCCCTTGCTGGTCTGCCCCTCCTGCTTGTTTTTCTGATGATAGGCTTTTGACTTACCGCAGCAAGAGGAAAAAACAACTTTCCCTCTTTCTGTCCTTTTGCCTTCTCTGATTCTTCTGCACATTACCGTCCTTCACCCCCCCAGTTTGCAGCCTCGCTGTAGTTTTTGGTATGCCTTGAATCGGACCGTACTGCAGTTTGCACTTCTGCAGCATCTGCTCTTCGCTGCTGGCTGGACCACTTCCAGTCCCAGAGCGCAGCACTGCAGAGCCCGAGTGCTGCATTCCCTGGCCAGGACATTCCAGAAGCATGTCACCAGCCTTCTTTGTGTTCATGTGCTGGGTGCTGGTCCAGCATAGGCCGATTCCTCTCTACCTCCCGTCAGGCATGGTCTGAGGTCCCAGCATCCCCCTTCCTTCCTCTTTTGTGGTTCTAGCTGAAGAGATGTCTAGTCTTAGGAGATTGTTGTAGCAAAATGGAGACACTCATGTTCTCTTTCAGGCGAAATTTAGCCCCACTTGCTTGTCTTTGGAGTAGAAAAAGCTGCAAGAGCAACGTAGGCTATTGCTGCCGCAAGGTCACCCCACACTAAGTAATCCCTTGGTTTTTGTTCCAGGCCTATGGGGGTGCCTACGATGTGATGAGCTCAAAGCATTTAAGAGGAGATGCAAATTACGCCTGGCCTACTGCAGAGGTGGCAGTGATGGGCGCAAAGGTAAGGCCAGGCTGACTCTCACACTCGTGCGCACCAGCCATCGGTGCCTTCACGGTGGCACAGAGACAACTTAGCGAGATGACGACAACCGGTACTTCCTCTGCGGCAGCTTACCTGCATGTGCATTAGTTCTCTGGGGTGGGGACGGGGCTGGTAAAGCAGCCAGCTTTCCTCCGCTCGGGCTGAACTGCTGTCACTCACCTGTGGACTTGATCTTTCTAGGGTGCTGTCCAGATCATTTTCAGAGGAAAGGAGGCAGATGCAGAGGCAGAATATGTGGATAAGTTTGCAAACCCCTTTCCTGCAGCCATGAGAGGTATGGTTAAATCACACACCGTGTCCCCCTTTGAGTTTGCCATTGCACAGAGATAAATTTGTAGCTATTGAGTAAATTTTTGCTAATGGCATAAAGTTATTTAGGCAAGACATTTGTATCTGAATCAGAAAGGTGATGCTTAACCATAGCTTGTGCCATGTGAAGGAAAACACATCTACCCATAAAACACGTCTTCAGGAGACTGGTGAGATGTGGAGATGCCACTGAAAAGCCTATTTTCAATTCTGCAGATATTAGAAAGCACCTCAAAACTCAACCTTTTCCCTTAAAGTACATGTGCTTTGGCAATGTGTTTGACAATCCTGGATTCTCCCGTTCTTGGCAGGGCCCGGCCGCCCCCGGCCCGGGGCTGTGATGTCCGGAGGGAGA
>NW_010406539.1:191771-198091 GCF_000710305.1 Buceros rhinoceros silvestris | reverse complement strand
GAGGTTGAGAGCTGTGCTGGTGGTGGCATGTGCCTCCGGTGGGGTCTCCCAAGCCAGACAGATCTCAAGTGAAGGGTCAGACAAAGTGTGTCCACGGGCAGGATGGGCTCACTAGCCTTCGGGCAGCCATCCTAGGAGAAGGACAACTCTGACTCCAAACCCGGGCAGATGGAGCTCGTTTAGCCCTGTAAGGCATCCATCATCTAAGAGAAGGATACTCTAACCAAACCTACGACCTGAGGACTTCGCTGTCACTGTCCAAGCTTGCTAGGCCCTGGCAGATGAACCTCAGGTGTAAAGGGTGGGGCCAGTTCTGTGCACACTGCGCCTCACCTGAAAAATCCACCGTGCAGGCCCAAAGGGTGCACTCATCGCTTGCAGTGAGCGTGGGAAAAGCCCTTCCCAGATCTTTGTTCGTGAGGCCAAGCCATGATGATGATGACAATCCTGGATGCAGACCAGTGGCCCTAAGAAGGAGTCAGAGTCTACTGAGTTCAGGGGTGTTGCCCAGGACACCTTGGAGTTAATTTTCCCACTATTTTTACTTCTGAAATTTACTTCTAGCTTTGAAGCATTAGCTGTGCTGTAGAAGGCAGCTCTGTAGGCTCTGGAGTCAGCCCTCTCTGCTTCCCATTACGCTGGCCTACTCGGTAGATTGGTTTTGTTCTTCATTTAAATCCCGTTATTAGTGCCGCGGAGCTGGGAAGCCTGAGCCAAGCTGTCTTCCACCACAAGCAGCGTGCGCTGAATCGCCCCCTCTGGTTGTGCAGTACACTAGCTAGTCCTGCTGTCTGACCCAGAAAAACACCAGATTCCTGCATGTGCAAAGTCACGGGATGTCTCTTCTAGTGAACCCTTCTGATCCCTTCCAGCAGACCAACAGTAGTAGATGAAGTAGTAGGTGCAGAACCCAGCAAGTAAAGCCCCCTCCTTAACAGTTTTTGGCTTGCTAACTTTGGCAAAAATCAAAAAAGCAAATGTTTCTAATTTAAAAACTACTGACACAGGAATATTTCCTTCTCAGGCTATTTTAAATTATTTTCTTAAGTTAATTTAACTTGTTAAGCGTTTATTCTAAATATTGTTTTGATTTTTGCTAATTTACATTATGACCTAGATCTAGGAGGCTGCGAGGCAAACACTTCATGCTTGGTCAGAGTTGTTTTTTTTCTCGTTTTCTTTACAGGGTTTGTTGATGACATCATCCAACCTTCGACCACCCGCATGCGCATCTGCCGTGACCTAGATGTGCTGGCTAGCAAAAAACAGTCCAGTCCCTGGAAGAAACATGCTAATATCCCCCTGTGAGCGTGAGGAGGGGCTTGGCCACGCTGGACAACGTGGCAGCGTCCTCAACACAAATACTCTTTCTTTCGGTGGAGGTCTACTGTCCAATGGAAGTATTTATTTTAATTTCCATTTTGCTAACGACCATCAATAAATCGTAGTACAAATCTCATTTAACTTGGGGTCTTACCAGTTCTTCTCTGTAAACCCTTTTTGGTTTATCAACACAACCTGCTCTGCCTGCTGCAGGTGAGCTGCTACTAATTGCTGAAAGTCAAATGCTCCCACGGGTGCTTCACTGTGTAGGCCCAGGCAGGGCTGCCGGGACCTCTCACTGCGGAGAAGTCAGACCCCCGTGGAGTTCAGGTCTAGCCCTGGGTCCACCTTTGGGGTCTGACTCCTGCACCACAGACGCACAGGGAGAAAAGCCCTGAGCTTGGATTTCAGTGCACTGGATTCCAGGCTTTGCCCATCTCAGACTAACCTGTTCTGTTCCTCTGCTGGACGGAGTTGCAGCTTGCACGTGCTGGCTGCAGCATCCCTGGGCCTCAGGTTGGAATCAGTGACCTCTAGGCTGTGGGCACGGGTGGCACGGAGAAGATGGAGCCAGCCTCCTCCTGAAGGACAGGCACCCCAACTGGAAAAAAGGCAGTTCTGGTGGGACATAAAAATTATTCTCCCTGCGCACGGGGTGCTTTTCTCTTTCCATAGAGGGTTCAGAAAGAGACCTCCAGAGGCCCCCTCCAGCCTCAGTTTTTCTATGCTTATTTGCCGGACTTGCAAGGAACCACTGCAGAAGATGTTACTGCTGGGCCCTTTGCTCACCCTGCTCATTAGAAGCTGCATTTTACCTACAACCCCCGTGGGCAGTGAGTAACAGCTACCATCATGTTCAGCACTGCTGCAAACAGCTGCCAGGCACGTGAAGTCCTGTCATCTGCCTGTTGTAAGTACCCTCAGTAATTAATGGCACTCTGTTATTAAAGAAAGAGAATGACCCTACCTGCACACCGCAGCTGCTTCCGTTCACTCCCCAGGTAGGTGCCTGAAGTGGAGAAGGGTAAGATGGCGACATTCCAGGTAGCATCTCTTCCCAGGTGGGTGCAGCCGCTGCCCTGCCGAGTACAGCCACGGCGCTTGCAGCCTGTGCCTGGAGCGGGGGAAGGTAGCAGCTAAACACAATCTGAACACAGAGCACAGAAGGAGTGTTCCCAGCGTGCGTCCTGGCTCCGCGGGTTTTGTAATAGCTAGAGGTGATGCTTTCGGGGTACAGGTACACGGTCTGGCCTGGCTGTGCAGACGTTTAATGTAGCTGCATGGGTGTGTGCCTGCTTGCAGCTCAGCAGAAACAGGCTGCGGGCAGGAGCCTGTAGGTACTGCCCCAGGGAGCAGAGCTGGCTGCCTCAACAGGGAAGGTAAGTGGAAACGTTACGATGTTGGGGGGCAGTGCCGTGAAGTGAGTTCTTAGTTCACGGTGAGAAAAGCTGTAGTCAGTGTTGGTAAGAGTTTGTAAGGAGCAGGAGGGATTTTTAAAGCTAATTAGTAGTTGAGAGAGCAGCTGGTGCCTGTCCCAGGTTCAGAGGCAGAAGCTGTGTGAAGTGAACTGATACACCGTTTCTTCAGCCTGCCCCGTGTCAGGAGACACGAAATGAGGAACCCAGTCGTCACTGTCATAAAGGAAAAAGTACAACCTTTCTTAATTGATTCCTAACCTCATTAGTTCTATAGGCTTCATCCTCTCTTCTGCCCCTTGCCAGCTCAAGAATTTGGCTTTCATACCCTCTCGGTTTCCAGTCAGTTGCTCTACCAGCACAGAGCTTTGGAAACGCCCTGGAAAGCTGCTCTGGCCACACGTCTGGAGAGTCTCTTGAACTCCAGCCACCTGCAGAAACAACAGATACAGAATAAAATCCTTTCAGCAGCGAGCAGCCCTTGAACCTAGAAGCACGACAAGTCACTTACGGTGTTCGCTGTGCATCAGGCGTTGAGCACAACTGAAAAGCAGCTGGAGGTCCAGCATTCAGGCCGTGTTTCAGGAGCAGTCCTAGAAGGCAGTTCAGACCTGGAATCCGATCCCTGTTCCTCACCTGCAGCATCTTGTTACTCTCTGTGAGTCGGTGACTTGTCTCTGGGAAGTGGGCCAGATGATACGTAAGAAGTCGGGTTTCTGTGGTGCTACAGAGATGAAATCATTCATGGGTTGGGCAAAAACAGCACCTTTCTCTCTGAGGCACAGGAATAACAAGAGGACATTGCGCTTCGGCAATCTGTAAAACTTCCTGTAGCCCAGCTGGCTGTTAGACCTTCCAAGCCTTTACCACTTCCATTTCTTCCCAGGTGGTCCAGTTCGCTGCAGACGTGCGGGGCAGGAGAGCGACACTGTTCTCGGTATTTGTGACAGTTCAAACAATTACAGGTTTTAACAAGGTAACTCCCCCAACTTGTGTGATGACGTCTTACTGGATTTACAGCAATCGCACAATAACCCCCCCCCCAGATCAACCAAAACTGAAAAATACACCACAGTGGTGGAGTGGGAAAAAACCAAACCAGACCAGATAGGGTTTTCCTGTGCTCTGCGGCTGTAGGGGTGAGGCGGCTGTACGGGGGCTGGATGCGAGGCCTGGGCCACGTGAGAACGGACCCCTCAGTATTTCCTTTGGCTGCTCCTAAGTGGGATGGCAAGATGCGATGGTCCAAGCGAGCAGAGTTACAGTGAAGAGGGTGCTCATCGTACTCATGATTTTGAATAGTTTATTAAATGAAAGGTGAAGCATCAGTTTTAAATTGTACAAAAGGAAAAAAACCTCATATTGTAAATGTACAATTTACAGAATTACTAGCAAAACCAATCAAGGAGACACTCATAATACAAAAACCTATTGACTGCAAACTGAACTGGAAACCCATGGCAGGTACCGTGCCCATCAATGTTTGTTATACAGTATTCTACAATGTTAAATTAGGAATCAGTTTTCCACACAGAGGACTGTGAAGCACAAGGTTCGTCTGAGACTATGACTCAAACCAGGCAGCATTTATATGATGCTACTATGCTCACAGAATTACCGTGACGACAGTTTAATGCAGCCATTCCTGCCCGCCCCCGGGTCTTCCTTCTGGGGCGGGCAGAGGAGGAAGGGAGGTAACGTTACTTTATAAAGCTCCAGCTGCTTCTCGGGTTTTATCCATTACCTGACCGACATCTGAGGAATGGCTGAATTACCTGGTCAAACATTTTTGGCAACCATGTCTGAGAACTGCACGTGTTGTTGTAAGAAACAAACCTCAGCTGAGTGGAACGCTGGTTTGTTTTTAAATTGGATTATGTTCCCTCCCAGCAAGTCAGCACCGGGCGTTACTGTTGGTTTGTTTTTCAATACGCTCGTAACAGAAAAAAAGCGCCACGATTATTTTGCGGTTGCTAAAAAAAAGCACCTCTAAACTGCTGTGCTCCAAGTGGGTCAATCTGCTTTGTATCTCCAGTGCTAATGTCAGCCTGCAGAAAGGGAGATTAACATTTTGGGGCTGATTCTTAGAGATATGAGAGCCAGTGCAAGTTGTGGCTGGCCAGCACCGCTGGCATCGGGCCAGCTTTAACTAAGTAGCAGCTACTAGGCAGAGTCATAAAATCGAAGTGCAATGAAAGTCTAAATTATTGAAGACATTGAAAAATCTCGTATTACAATGAATTAGCTGAGAATGTTCTGGGTTTTTTGGTCTTTTTTTGAGATTTTTAACTTTTCTGCAAAATCATATTTTTCTCCCCCCCAAGAATTACTCTTAATATGCACAGTTAACACTGAAAATGTAGCTGTAGTCCATTGTAAGCTTAAGAACTTCACCATCTAAGCACAAATTTCTATGCAGCACATACAGTACTTCTAACTGGCAAAATTAATTTACAAAAATAGCGCAAAAGGGTATTATTTACGGCATGGAAAGTAGACTTCTTTTTATGGTACAGTTAAAATTGCTTTTAGTATGCTAAAGTGATTCCTTTCCCCCACCCTTGGATTACTTTTTTTGAATAGGAAAGTTGCTGTTTATGTACCTTGGGTTGGCAGGGCTTGAAGTAGGTAGTAAAAACAGCAAAGTGATTACTTGAGAACCGTTTGTGTGTTTTACTGAGAATACTTTATTTGCTGGTATAAGTTGCTAAAAATGCACAGAGCAAGTACCAATAGAAAATTTACTGTTTTTGTGTCCCCATGTGCTATATAAAATGAATGTTACACAGCGTCTGTTGGAAAAGTGGCTTCATGGACATCTCTTACTTTATGTCCCGTTATAAATAAAAATAAATCTTCTCAAGAGTATAAAATCTGGGTTTATCATATCAGAATCTGAAATTTTTTGGCAGAGATGCACGTCATTAGAATTCTAACCTCTTCTGTAAGAGTGTTCTTCTCAATGCCTATGAGAGGATATAAGCGTACCATCATGTTAATCAACTCCAGTGTGTTCAAAAACACGTTTCTGTAGCCAGAGTGACCTGCTTATAGCATCGCTGCTAGTCAATGGCTGATAGGCAAAGGTTTAATAAAAATGGCTAGCTCTGAAAACATAAAAAGGCAAATGTTAAAACTGTTTTAAATTGTACAGCAGAAAAATAAAGTTAAAAAGTTCTGTTTTCACTCAATGTTGTTTTCAGAAAACGTATGTAGAACAGTGTTTATTTCGACAGCTGTCTTAACAATTTAAAACTTCCTCCTCATCCAGGAAAAAAAAAAATTCTGTATTAGGACAGTCAAGAACAGGGATACAAATGATTTTTTGGGTCAGCCCTTCTGAGGTGACTGGATTGGCCAACATTCCTTTGAGTCACTAAGAAGCTCCTCTTCTTTCTGTCACTACGAGAAGGGATTGACCTCAATCATTTGGTTAAAAATCAAACCGTATCACATCAAAAATGTGGTTTTCATACAAGCTATCACAGTATATAGGCCTCTAGCTCTAAACAATAGAGTTCCAAATTTGTAAAATGTCTTCACCAGACTTCAGAACATCGGCCTTCAGAATCACTCGCCACA
>NW_010406539.1:158048-191691 GCF_000710305.1 Buceros rhinoceros silvestris | reverse complement strand
CGGCATTCCGAATCCCTGGAAAAACCACGTAAGAGACAGTCATTAATGGGGTGTAAGGACAATGCAGCTCCTCAGACAGACAGCAAACAGAACGAGTTAAGGCCTTACTGAATCATCCTCAATGATAGCTGCGGAGTCGAAGAAGTCTGGCCTCAGCTCAGCACGTTCTCGCCGGTTTCTTGAAGGTGGCTAAAAAGAGGAGTCAGCTGTTTTAGAACATCCCCGCGGTCACCTGGGCACGCAGGATTCGCGGGGCTCTGCAGCGGACAGCTGTGGGCACCGGTCCCTCGCCCCCTACACAGCAGCTTTCCAGGGAGTTCCAGAAAAGCTCCGGTACCATCACGGGCCCTGACATCGGAGAGCGCTTAAGTTCATATTTTATGTAAGGAATGAGGCAAAAGCTGGTGGATGATATTCTGGAGTAATTTTAAGCCTATGCTCATAGCTTAGGACTCGCTTAAGGCTCTTGCCGGCTTAGCGATGTTCCTGTATTAGGGCTGCAGGCCCCAGTGCGTAAACACTGTCCTTCTGCTTGTAAGTTCATGGTAAAACTTTGGCTCTGACCTGGTCAAAAAAAAAAATCAATATAGGAAAAAAAGGTACCTAAGATTTCATACTATTTCTGAGGACGAAACCCTTTGTGTTGTCCTTCCCTAGGAACACAAGAGTAACTAACTGTGAACCTCACCAGCTTCATCAATTCCTTCATGCCCTTGCCTTGGATGGCCAGTAAAGAGAGAACTTTCTGACGTGATAGAAATTACCTCAGTGTTCAGCAGCAGCAACTGAATTATTGCCTAAATTTTCTTGCCGAGACATTACAGCCCAGTGCTAAAGTCACCTGCCCCTGCTGCTGGGATACGAAAGCAGAGAAAGGAAAGCATGAAGCCAGTGAAGTGCGCAATGCAAGCCGATCCCTTCTCCCGTGTTACAAGGGAAGCACTTGGAATTATCCAAAGAGAGAGGCTACTGCGGCCATAAGCTCTCCAGAGGAAATCCTGCCTGTAGTCCGTGCATCACCGTGCAAGGACCTGAGGCTCCCTCTGATGATGTGACCTGTTTGGGAGCAACTCCAGGGTAAGGTGTCACCTCGCACCCAGCTGCCCGCCCTCCCTTCTGCTGTGCCAGCACAACTCTGTGTATGCTGCAAACTAACCAGACCTTGATCGAGGCCTCCCTACCCACCCCCTCCCAGAAATCAAACCAGCCAGGGAAGGGAAGAAGAACCGCTTGGCTGCAACAGTTCTGACCACCGTGTGGCTGCATAAAAAGCCGTGTCAGGAGAAGTTACTGATGGCTACGACAACAGCACAGGGAGGGCAACATCACCTAGATACCTTCAGACGATGCTGCTTCCAAGCTCTTCATAATGTCACCTAACAACGGGAATCAAACATCGTTACTGGACGTTTAGGGTCCATGCGCACTCCGTGAAGCTGAGCAGGCAGCTTCATGTAGTACTTGGTCAGATGGGCGTGTGAGCTGATCTCCCCTCCATCTCCCACCAGCACCCAGCTACCGCGTGGCGAGGCTGGTCAGCTGCTGCCTTAGCGCTCCCCTGAGAGGGCTGCACGGGGACACCTGACACGCTATAAATCATGACCTGATTCTCACAGGTCGATGAGTCCCAGGTGTATGATGCTGCTTTAGGCGTTTGCTACTGCCCGAGGCCGGAACACTAGAGAGGAAGGGTGTTAAGCAGCGCTCCGTGTGTTTCTATGAAAAAAAAATCAATTGGGCCAGAGCCTGCAGCTGCAGATTCTAGGGGTATTTGGATCATTTCTGCTCTTTAGCATCCAGACACAGGAAACCAGGCTCAAAATTTTGAAAATTTTCGCTTGCACTTCTAAAATGTCTTTTCATTATCTTTCATCTGTTTTACACTTGCTATTGGTAAGGTTTACTGACCAGATCAATGACCATTGTGTCCTCAAATTCTTCGTTCATATCCTCTAGCTGACCTCGTGAGGACATCATTACATCTTCAAAGATGGGCTCAGCATCATCTTCCATTAGACCTCGTCTGATTAAATAAAGAGAAAGAAAAAGTCATTTCTGGGCATTCAGATTTCCCAGTTGTGATCCTGTCATTAGAAAGGACGCACAAATCCTATCCCTTACTGCCTCCACATAAAAACTCATGCTGACATAAAGCCAGCGTGCTTTCTGTAATGCTAACTGGAAGAAAATCCTTCATAAAAACAAACAGCACTTGCAGAGGCTAAAGCAGGAAGTCTCGTGTAATATCATTATGAACAGTAATTAAATCTGTCCCTGACAAGAAAAGGGCAATAACCTCACTGTGTTTGCTCGCCCTTTTCCAAGAAGGAGTTACACACTGTTTACCAGGATCACTGGTAAATCCCTGGGAATCCAGCAGCGAATCCGAGACCAGTTGCTAACACCGTAAGGACTTGACCTCGCTAGAGACTCTGGTCCCCTCCCAAAAGATGTGCTCAAGGAGCCGGTTGGGCTGGCACCAGAGCATGCCGCACCTTGTACAGCAGGACCCTTCAGCACCCACCCACATGTGCTGCCTCCATTAGCTGCCCAGCGGGACGCCTTGGCAGAGGTGATGTGGTGAAAGAAGCATTAACGGGTTCACAGGAAGACTGGACAACAACTTGGAAGAGTTCACGGGGAGTTACTTAAGAGAAAGGATGGAAACCTCCTGAAATGGAAACAGTTAAAGGCTGGCAGAGAGTAATGGGGAACTGTGCTGGGTCTGTGCCCTGTTCACCAGGCAGCCGCGTGGGGCCACGGTCAGAGGCGGAATGCTGGGCTAGAAGGCCACACGGCTGGTGTCCATTCCATATTACGAAGCTGTTACTCTGCCTTCATTGATGAGAGTTAAAATGTCACAGAAATTACTGGCAACAACCCAGGAAAGGCAACATTTAAATGCAGCGTTGTCTGTAGCACGGTTCTGATGGGAACACTCACACTGCATGCCTCACGCCGGTCCTCCCTTTCATGTAGTTCATTCCTGTCCTGTCCTTTCGATTTAGGTCTTCTAGCTTCTGTTGGCCCAACCAAGATATCTGCATCTGGGGACTGGCAGACACAAAGCAGCATTACGACCGAGCACACTAGCAGTTGTGACTTGGCTATCTTTAGACAATGTCTATCTATGTCCTCAAGTTCTGTGTCTGGCCATGCTTCAGATTAAGATACGTAAATCACATCCATCACTGCACACGTTGTCTGGATTCCCTTCCACAACTCGTCTCCTCCGACTGCATGTGCACAAAAAAATATCTGTTAACTGTTGTAATAAAAACAGCTCATAAAATGCCGACATTAGACATTCATTAGTGTGACGTTCACCTCAAGTGGGAGCACTTCGAAAATTCATTTTATAAAATCCTACTTTGCTGTCTCAGACCAGGCAAAACATGAGCGAGAACAGACCCAAATAACTGACACACTCAACAGAACGATGTCACGCGACATGACAAACCAGTTGCTTTTCAGTCTACACCCCGACCAGCTGAAGAGTCCAGTAACTCACCCACACGTAAGCACCTCGCAGGCTGTACTGTAACACCGTCTACACCCAGCAGCAGACAGCGATGCTGTGTGTGATTTGTGTATTGCAGCACAAGGAAACAGGTAGAAAAGGGCAGCTCTTCGAGAGCAACACCCGTTTTTATTTTTATTACGGCAGCAATCACGTACCAGACTAAGGCTGACATAATAAACTGTGGAAGAGCTTAGAACAAAGGATCCTTCTGGACTGGACTAACCCCATCAGCTCAGCGGCCGGCTGCTCGCTGCGGTTTAGCTTTCCTAAGCTGACCTGGAGGAAATGCGGGTGGCCGCTAACTCCAGGAGGAAAGGAGAGGATTTGCCACTGTCCGTTCACACCGTGAACTGCTCTGTGCAGTCGGGCGCTTTGACAGTAACGGGAGAGCGGTGCTCTCTGCCTTTGCTCAACAGCTGTCTGCTCACAGCATTCCTCTGAGAGAGGAGAAACAGAGGGTCAAGCCCAAGGAGAGGAGCCTGGTTCAACTTCCCCCCTCAAGGAAAGGGGAAGGTTCTCCCACAGCTCAAGGCGGCGCCTGCTCATCAGGCTCAGGCGTAGGACACTGTGACTGGGAGTTTTCCCACTTGCCACAACTAATTAAATGCTCACATATAGAGAGATTTAGCTTAGCGATAGGTGAGATCAGAGAGTCTCAGAGGAAGTAAGTGCTGCCTCAGCAAATTGTTTTGTTTTTACTGCAGAGCAGAAAAACTTCTAAGGAGAAATTGAGAGCCATGTCATCTTCCTCACTACCTGAAGTTACAGCACCATCTGGGGAGGCACATTAGGAGATGAGGAGGCAAATCCTTGACCTCAGAAAGGCCAGAGCCGTGAACCCAGACCTCACATGCTGTGGGGTTAAGGCGAAGGGATGCTCTGGGGCTGATGCTCTTCCTCAGCTGTGCTTTCTCTGTGGCCAGGCTGAACGGGCTAGGTGAGGAAATCCACGCCCAGGCTTGCCTCGCTTTCGCTGTGTACTCACCAGCCCTCCTTCCTTCCAGCACTGGCTGGGAACGCCCGAGACCACGCTGGGCCTCTGCACAGGACCACACACATCCCCGTGGCAGCGTGACCCGGCCTGGCCAGCACGCACTCCACCTCACACTGCTTTACGGTGACGTTACATGGTCAATACGGGCAAAGAAAGTTGGCCGAATTAATTTATGAAAATGCCAAATAATAACGTGCTCCAAAAACTAATAGTATTTGTGGCCAGCTGTGCCGCAGGATCTCTCGTGGAGGCTCCTGAATGGATCGTGTCAAGGTTTAACCTGTTGCACTGCCGATGCCTGATGTTACACGCACAAGCCAGGGAGAAGAACAGGTTATGCATTCAACAGTACATTTCTTTAGAAGTTGCTCAGAATTTTTGAGAACCTGTGGTCACAAACTGGCAAACTTTAACACCTTGTATGTACAACATGGTGGCATACACGTGCCCTTGTCATCTGAGATGGGAGAACATTTTACCTTCCCAGGCAAAATGACCATTACGGAATATTTCTACGTAGAAAACGCTATGATTAAAGAACACAGGACAAAGCAGTAAAGTTTAGGATTGAGCAGGGTGAGTGCACATTCAGAACTGGGAAGCTGGGGAACGTGTATCAAGAAAAACACGATGGACAAAAGCTGGAGATCATAGAATCACAGAATCATCTGGTTGGAAGAGACCTTAAAGATCATCGAGTCCAACCGTTCCCCCTGTACTGCCAGGGTCCCTACACCATGTCCCTCAGCACCACATCCACACGGCTTCTGAACACCTCCAGGGATGGGGACTCCACCACCTCCCTGGGCAGCCTGTTCCAATGCTTAATAACCCTCTCTGTAAAGAAATTTTTCCTAATATCCAAACTAAACCTCCCCTGGCGCAACTTATGGCCATTCCCCCTCGTCCTGTCATTCTCAATATGGGAGAAGAGACCGACCCCCACCTCCCTACAACTTCCTTTCAGGTAACTGTAGAGAGCAATAAGGTCCCCCCCGAGCCTCCTCTTCTCCAGACTAAACAGTCCCAGCTCCTTCAGCCGCCCCTCATAGGACAAGTCCTCCAAACCCTTCACCAGCATAATCTGGCCTCTTGGTAGAACCTGATTCGTCTGGCCAACACAATACCACTTCTTTACACAGATAAGTCTAACCAGTACATTTGGCTATAGAGGGTATAAAAATAGTCTCCAAAGCAGATATTGTTATTCTGTATCTTCAAATTCATAGAAATAGCACATAACAGCATTCTCTGAAGACTCCTCTATTGTTAGAGAAACCACTGACAGATAATAACCAACGCTTTTCCCCCTCTAAGTGGAGGTGATAAAATGGGAGTTGAGTGACAAAAAGTATATCTAATTCAGGGCAAAATCAAATTGCCTGCAGGCAATCACCCCAGAAACAGGCAGTACTTGCTCAGCAGTAAAATTGGATTGAAGCGTTAATTTACAGGAGATGAGTTAGGATGTCTGGAGAACCTGAAGTGGACTATGACACAGGGCAGGGGGAAAGAAAAGAGACCATCTAACAGAGAAACAGTTCAGTCCAGCCTGGGGGCACAAACACTTGGAAGGTTTAACCATAACCACATGGTTATGCCAAGAGAGAACTTCAACAGAAGGAATTTCTACTGTGATTTCAGTACAACATATTCTTCCTGGGAACTGAAAACGATCGAGGTATTGCTGAGCTGTACCCAAGACACTTCCAGTTGTTCTTGCAAACACGGCATACACAGAGCCACAGACTCTTTGCATAAGGAACATGCAACTCCTCTGCCTGGCTCACTGTGTTTGATACTGAAGTTCCAGCACTTACTTGTGTAAAAAATCCTGTTCAGATCCCTGCTCCGACTCGTGCTCCTGGATCTGCTCTCCCATTTGTCTAGTGTTCTCTCTCAAGACAGTTGAGGTGAGCTGTGGTGCTTGCAGTGCCCCTGGAGTATGAATGTTCTCATTCCTGTTCAGCCAGGAGCCTTCCAGACTCTCATCTAGAAAAAGGACAGTTAAAATCGCTGACAGTTCTGGGAACACGCCGTGCAGTATCACCGCCTTCAGGAGCCGCCCAGCCACCTCCCTGAGCAAACACCTTACACGAGCCACGGGAGCCTTCCGTCTGCTGACGCACTCTGACACCGTTAACTTGAGTGGCAGCACCTTCTCCAAACCTGACTTCCAACAGTCTGTTGTCTTTAAAATGTGTGCCTTCAAGAGGTCAGCTGGATAAATGCTCCAATATTCTGCGTTCAAACAAAAAATCCCAACACTGCAAACGAATATGCTATTGCAGCACTGTCTAGATTGCCATGTGTCTTGTCACAGATGTGACAAGGATGATTCCCAATTACTGAGTTACAACTGGAATACAAGCCTGTTGATCTCATACAGATGCAGCAAACCAGATACAGGTAAACATGAAGGTGAGGGTGGAGGTAAAACCCCTCATCCGGTCAGCACAGATCTGTGGAAACTTCAGTGAGAACCATCTCAGTGGAGTCCACGGGGCATTTCAACTAAGAGGAGTGGTGCGGCTGGGGCCAGCTCTGAACAGTGACTTCAGAGAGTGTATTCAGAGCGGGTGGGAGGGCTGGAGATGGGATGGACACCGAACGTCTAAGTGGGATGCTGTGCTCATACTGAGAAAGGAGCAAACCACCGAGGAAGGAGAGGGGGGACTTGAGGAGAACGTGACAGAGCAGACAAGTACGTAGGCAGGGACATGCTGAAAAACACGTAAGTTACTCAAGAGGGTGGAAGACAGGGGAGATGACAAGAGAGAGGAAGACGAGATCACAGGTTTACTAACAGGAATAAATGTGTGGTGAGAAAGCGGATGGGATCTCAATGGATCTTTCCACTTTTCCAATGCCTTTTAATACCCTTTGGGCATACATGTTGCCTAAGAAGTTGCCTATTTATTCTCGAATTTACCTTTGAATGGTTTTCATGTTAGGGACTTTTTTCTTTAAACCTATTTATGATTTCCTTAAGGCATTGCAAAGAAATGCCACAGGGTAGATTTACTTTCAGTAGCGACAGGGATGTCCTCCAACCCGGACAGTCTTCTGAACCCAATATATGCTGGATTTCGGTGAGAAAGGGCCCATAGGGGACTAGTTGTGGTTCTCTGATGCTGGGATAGCTTCTGCAGTGACCCTGCCTTTGTTCCTTCAGAGTGAAAATTAAACAAACAAAAAAATCTCAGCAGGATTTAAAGAGAGGTCCAAAACTGTAACTGTACTAACAGATTAAGATCAAAGCTTGGACTGCTGGAAGAATTATAAAAATAGATAAAGATAAAAAAACCAACAAAGACTTGTGTAGGCACTACATATAGACCATCAGTTAATGTGTTCATCAGGCTGGTTCTTCAAAGCTCAAGTTATACAGAGGAGTGAGCAGCAAGTACTTATTTCTGCGTGTCACATCTCTGATTACTTCGTGAGCTGCTTATTGGCACATACTAAATCAGACCTTGCTCGCGCAGGAGTCTGTCTTCCTGTGAAAAGTACAGACAACCTGGCTCCAGGTTTTCTTGGATTTCCTTTTTCCAGGGCTCAAAAGGAAGTGTACTTAGGGCCTAACAGTCAGTAACACCAAAAGTTAAGTACACGGTGTCCTTTGAACTGCTTGTATTATTGTGAGGTTTGGCCATAGAGCTTGTGCTGCTGCTGTCATCAGAAAGCTGTTGCTGGTCCCTTCTCAGTTCCATCATTTACCAGGCAGTCAAGTGCTACGATGAAGGGATCTATCGAGGACAGGTCAGTTATGCTGTTATGGGCTAAAACATCCTCCTGGACCTATATACTGAGGCTGTGTGGAAGAGCTTTCATGAGTAACAAAGATCTGTGTGGTGATCTAGGAATTTAAGGAAGGAAGAATGGGAGGGGAAGCACTTCCTAAGTAGTGCTCTTCAAAATGTGTTGTCCTTGAATGTTCTACTCTGGCCCAGAGCTGTATTTGTAGTGTTCAGAGGCCATGCCCCCACCCCACCTGCAAATGCACCCAAGAGCAGCAGCTCATCAGCCATTCATCAGGCTCTCTCTGGCCACAGCTTACTAGCAGGGGAATTTGGGGTTATGGAGGTGAACAGTGACATTAGACCTCTCTGCCAAAGAGAGATAAACCCTGTAAGATAAATCCTGGGTGTCTTCCGATGACACGGGGTTGGTAGAACGCAGACAGACCCTCGTACCCTCAGGTAGATGCCAGAATCCTGTAGGACCCATAGTGAGTCTTGGCACAGTCTGTACTGCAGCTCGATGATCTCCTGGTGGAGACTGCTGTACAGTCAGATCTTTCAGGAACTGAACAACCACAGGTTTGGCTACGTCAGTTTAAAAGAGTTACGTCTGTGGAAAAATCAGCTGTTGCACAGAAGGGGATATTCAAACGGGAAATGTTGCAAATCAGTTCTCTCTCCTACTGATCACTGAAAGAGGAGGACATGAAGAGCACGAGGCAAACAATGCCTAAAAACAACGTCCTAAGACTGAGACTGCCTTACAGCGAAGCAAAGACGTTATTCCACTCACCAGGAGCAAAAAAAGGATATTGGTAAAATACAATAAAATAGAATGAAAATAGTAACAAGAGCAAAGAAAAAAAATCCCAGCAGTTGAATAATAGTGTCTGAAGAAAGGAAGCAGCACTTTATCTACCTAAACTCCAGGTTGGCTGTAGGAAACTGAAGGTCTTGATGCATGTACTGCTCCACTTAAGCTGTAGTGGAGAAAGGACCTGATTGTTGAAGCGCATATGGACAAGTTTTGAAGAATATTTTGGGAAATTGCTGTATATTCAGGGAAACCAGCATTAGATTCCTCACTGAGGAGTTACTATTTTAGATACTGACCTTGGAAAAATCCCTGAAGCTTAAAAATCCCACTTACACCTACCCTGTAGCGAAACAGCAAATTTATATTCACAGCAGTACACGTTACATCACATGGATTAACCAAGAACAGATGCAATCTTGTAAGAAATTTGCTCTCATAGCCAAATTCCCAATAAACATGCCTGAGGTCACAGAAAGAGTAAATAGAGACACTGGACGGCAATGCCATATTAAACACAAAAAGGTGTCTTTTTCATGTTCTCCAGTGGTCCTGCGAAAACACAGATCTGTATCAGAATTTCTGCCTTGGGTTTCCTCTAACACCCCGTTAACCAACAATGGCTCCGAACGGGAGCACAGGCTGTAGTCTAAGACTGAGGAAGGTGTAGAGAGGGTAACTTCAGAAATTCCTCCGGTTTCCAACTTCAGTAACTGCTTTTAAAAGCTCTGAGTCTGGAAATCTCAGTGAAGACAAACAAGACCAGGGATGGTACTTCTCACAAAGACAGGTTCGAGCTTGAAAGGAATTTGCAGAACAGATGTCTTATTTTTACTACATAGAGAATATTTCATTTATTTCAGCGTTCATTGATAAGGGCTCCTGAGAAGGAAAGCTGTAATTTATGGACACAATGAGAAATACCTCTAGAGGCAACCAAAAATTATACCAACCTTCTACTCTCTTTTTGTGGAGCGGTGGTCGTCCTTTCTTATTCCTCACTGACGAGGCTTTGCTGCTGCTGCTTCCACTGTTAACGGACATTCTGTCGTCTTCGCCGCCCGTAACTAGAGAGTTTCGATAGGAAATGAGTGGAAGCCATACGTCTTCTCTTCTTTCCATCATCTGTTCCGTCAGAAACTTCTCTAAGTAGGTGTGACTGAAAAGAAAAGACAATGAGGAGAGGTGCAGCACATTGGTTCCTCCAATTAATCTGCAACCCGTCTTCATACTGTCGAGAGCTTCACACAAATCCCGCACGGTGCTTCCTTAGTTTAGTTTATTAACACACGCTGATGGGGTCATTGTATCGCTGACTGAGAAAGCATCCGTGTCATTCCCTCAAAACAATCTAACGTGGTTAATCATGCACGGGTTACTCACAGATAACAATACAACCCTCAACATTGTCCTCCCACGTTTGCCTGTGATCATTCACAGCACGCTCTACAAGTGATTCTGATGAGTTTCAGGCTGCAGAACCAAGCATTCCAAGTCAGGTAAGAGAACTCAGGATACTTCAACGTTACTTCCTGCACCCTTCGATCACGATTGCCTTTATTAGTGTACTGCCAGTTTGTCACCGGTGAGAGTGAAACCCACACATTCAGCAAGGAAATGCAGAATTTTCCCGTCTGCTCACGCAGGCTCAGACCCAGTACACAGCTGAGCTTTCGGAACAGGACAAGGAGCCTCACTGCATACGCCTGGGTAGCAATCACACCCAGTTGTTAATGGGATTTTATTTTGATTTGGTGAATGGGATGACTCTGCACAAAGTTTTCTGTTTTATGTGACTGCTTCTTCCTCCCTCTTTTCATGTGCATACCGAGTAGCACCCAAACCTTGCTCTGAGTGGGAAATCCTTGGTTTATTCTCCCTCTCTTTTCCAGCACCAATCAGTGCAACACTTGATGCTTTGTGACTTCACAGAATCTATCTGCAGAAGAGTCTTGGAAAGCAAGAAGGTTTTGGGCGCCTAATTTATATTTATAGAGCGAGAGCGCACAGGTTATGGCCAAAATTGTGAAGCAGGAAAATCTGCACCACTTGGAGGTTCTTTACTGACTACATCCCAAACTTGAGTCAACTTCTAGCTCAGCGTTTTAGAGGAGCTTCATACTGGCAGTTATCATCAGCTTCAACAAGGAGAGAAACTCTGAATTTCTACACCACGCTGAGGCTCTGTCTCATCTGACTTCAGACACCCAGCAGTCGGTTGTCTAGTCTAAGCTAACAGTCTTTGTTTGAGAAATAAATGGAAATGAATGCCTCCACAGGGCAGTTCACCTCGATACGGTCTCAGATGAATTCCTCAGCACCTCCCTGGCTGTATCTGCCTTGTGTGTTCATAACCGTGTTAGAATACATCTATTTTTGCTAAATGTAAGAGCCTGGCACCTTAAGTGTATAGTTTTATATTAATTCCATGGATTTGAACAAATCCATAAACGGCTATCACTAATTATGGGGGTTACCATAAAACAAGAAGCTGAATAAATAAATAAATAGGGTAGGAAAACCACATTAACCCATTGTTGCTGCTCCATCCCCGAACTGGAAATACCTCCCTTTTCTCCCCCCACATAAAAAAGCCAGCAGTGAACTAGAAAGGAAGTAGGAGCCCTGCAAAGCAGCAGTGTCAGCTGATTGCGATGGGAATGGTATTTTGCACCAAGGGCAGGTGACATATACAGACATAGCAGGTAGATCATCCATTTTTTGTTGAGGTAGGGAAGCCAAGCTGGAGGACTTCTGCAGACAGGCAGCTGTATGCTGATCAGACTGAGGGTTACCCTAGAGCACTTCTGCCTCCAGACTAACAGCCCACTGCAGAGTTTAGGGACAGTCACTTGGCAGGAGACCACCAAGCCAGGCAGGGAGGTAAATGATCCTGTGCACAGGACTTCTCCACCAGATGGTGGTCATGTACCTTCCTGTTCATAGGCAACCCCTTTGGAGGGAGGGGGAGAGGTCCCTGTGGATTGGAGGAGTCAAGCTACAGAGACGGGCAAATCAACTACCCAGAGTATAGCTGAGCATGTCATGTCAGGGAAGCACTACGGGCAACGCAGCCAGTGCCTGATGGGTGCAAACAGGACAGATCTCTCAAGGAAGGAATGAAGATATCTCCAAAAGAAATCTTTACATATAAGCAAGGTATCTTGACTCTTTTCATAGTCACTGCGGCCAATGGAATCTACAGCATGTCTGAACTCACCTTCAAGCAGTAATTTAGCACAGATCAGAGAAATCATGCCCTAAAGAACCTATTTCTTATCACTGATCTTTGGATTCAGCTAAAGTAAATAGCTCAGATACAGATGACTACAACAAAGACAGATAAAATCAGGAGCAATGGATTCCACCACAGCAATCCTTACAGTCCGGAGAAGGAAGCCAGCGGTTGTGTATGTGGGCACTGGGGAGTGGTGGAACCTTCGAGAAAAAATTTTAAATGGCAATGCAGAAGGCAAAGGAACAAGATCTCCTGAAGGACTGAATTCCATGTCCAGGCTCAGGTCCAATTAAGCTGTCATGTAAACTGTACAGAATGACTTAACTTTTAGACACTGGAGAAACTTGTGGAAGCGATAACGACGGTACAGGAAGGAAAAGCTTCACTGAATTCAACAGGAATCAGGCTAACGGCACTTAAACAAACAGATGCAGGAGAATCTACAGGTTCAGCTGGGAAGATAGTCACTGTTACCCTTAAGTCCTGTCCTGAAGAACAGGACAGAGGTTGGCAAGATTCAAGGACGAAACAATGAAGTGCAGTTTCAAAAATGGAGCGCCAAGCTAGCCCAAGCCAGTCACCCAGTTTTCAGGCTTGTTTAACTATTTCTTCTACTGAGCTTGTTGAATCAACAAATTATTGATACAATAAAAAAAATTAAACTGGTTCAAGTCTGTATACGTTAAAAATTATACAAAGTTAACCAAGATGCATTTCTTATAACACAGCTAAAGCTATAAAATATTCATCACTTTTAACCCTAATAGAAAAGTCCTTTAAAACAAATTTCTCCACAGAAAAATAACACAGAAGTCTGACAGGAAGAGTCAGCTGAGGTAGTTATAGTACATGTACATGACATGTAGTGCTTATTATACGACTTAACACCCATTGTGGTCAGAAAATTGACTGGAAATATTATCTGTAACCATAAATGAGAAGATCCGGCAACTGCATTTTTCTAAATGGTCATAAAGTTACTCAAAGAATTCAGTTTTACACTGGGCTTGGCTGATTTTTGACTGGGGTCCTCTTCCTTTTTCCCTTACCCCTTCTGCCCTGCGGCCACATCCTGGATATTTGCTACACAACGTGTTAGAAATGTGGAGTGTCATCTCCGCAGCAATGCTGACAAGATGCCTGTACTACCAACTTGCCCTTAATAACGCAGTTCTCTCTTTGCCAGGTCTGTAGATATCCGCAGTCCCTCTTAACAGTCTGTTCAAACGCTGCTCATAAAACAGTATTTCCTGCTCTTTATTCAGATCTTATCAACAATACCTCTGATATGTTTCATTTCTGGTATTTTATCTGCAGTAATTACCCACTGTATCAAATTCAGGCTGTTTGTTTTAGTCTGCCAGGTCTCTACAATCCTGCTCTGTCCTAACCAACGACAGCGTCCTCTCTCAGCCCCTTTCTCTAGCCTATTGTGCCAGTAACGGAAGCCTTGACCAACCTTTATTTACCAGTTTAAATCAGTATACTAAAATAAACCACAAATACTTTATGTAAATATCTAACAGAGGCAGATCCTACTGCAGTGTTTACAGCCCTGTAAATTCTCTGTGCTCTAACACCCTGTTTCTTTTTAATTCTAGCCTGAAAAAAAGATTGTTTTTTTATTTTCAGTGCCCCATAGAAAATTTTAAGGCACATTTGTTTTGTGAGGTCTCAAACTCTCCTCATCAGTGGATGTGGATTTTTATTGCTTTAAAAGACAAAACGATGAATAACTATGTATGTGAGACATCTCACTGGGACTTCTACAGCCCCCGTTAGATTGTGGAAACCTCAAAGCAGAGACCTTAAACACACACCTGTGGTGGTTAACAAAGCCCAGGAAAACCCACAGGAGAAAGTGGAGCATTACTTACACAGTCTTTTTGTCCTGTCGCAAGAGTTTAGAAGAAAATTCACTTAGCACTTCAAGGAAAGCAAGGTTAGGAGGTGGATAATCTTGTCCTTTCTGATTCTGATACTTGAAGGCAAACTCAATGCCATCTCTACAGTAAAGAAACAGTAAAATTTTCAGACATTTGTAACAAAACTAAAAAAATATTGCCCAAAATCTGTAACGTGATTAAATTCTTTTTATTTTTATATCCTGTGATAATTTTTTTTTCATTACTAGCAAACAGCTGCTTTTGACAGAGGGGAATCAAGCCTTCCCTCTCGATTTGTGAGGATTCTGTCACAAGCAGAAACCTGCAGTAAGAATAATACGTAAGATAGAACAAGATACGACTTCTGCATCAAGAGTCAGAGCGTTTACTTACCAGGACTTTGATATGTGCATCTCTGCATTATCTTTGCTTTTTCACTTGAGACTAAAGAAAACAATTTACTTCCACATGATCCAAAAGGGCACACGTGTGACGTGACTTCTCTTTTGCTTGTCACAGGACAAGCTAATGTCTTTGCTAATGTTAATGACTTCAGTCTCTGAGACAGCAAACTTTAATACTTAATCTTTTTATGACACGGGAAAGTCATAGCTCAATTTAGCCGCACCTTTCTACGCAGTTACCTAAAAAGCTTCGATCTAATTAAAAAAAATATAGGTTTCTAAACCACTTTTGGAATATCTTTTTACAAAAGCCTTTGGAGCCTACAGAATCCTCAGTGGTGAGGTACAAAGAAGTACCTACGGTTGTTAGACACAGCCCACACAAATACGTATCGTTCCAGTGGCTTCACTGGAGATAGATAAACATGGCCATTCCAATAAATTCCATCAAATAACTAGGTAGTGACTAGTTCTTCCTCTCTTACGTACATACATGTACGCCCCCCACCATTTTTCTATATTAGCCAGAAAAAATGTATCTTTATTCCAGGACCTGTTAAGGTTACGGACCTTTAGAAAAGGTATCCTGAGCAAAAGTTTTAATTGGAAGTAATATAAAAATCTAGTTTATTTACCACCACTCACTTGTGTAGTGTGGCCACAGCCTCCCTTGTCTTGATCTGATCCAAGCCAAAAGTGAGGGCAAACCGACGGGCCAGTTCCTTAATTCCACTAACGTGGGCAGATGTTCTGTCCAAATTGGGACCTTGCTCCTGAACAAGCTCATTAAACAGCTGGAGAAAGAATTCAGTTGTTAAAATCTGAGCTAGAAAACACTTGTCTTGAGAAAGACTTTTGTTCTTTACCTGTTACAGCTAAGAGCAGACATCACAACGACTGTTTTTCAGAGAGGTGTAACAGTTCTCTTATACTCAACCTCTAATTCACTTGAGTTCCCAGACTTCTGAGTAACCGCTGGTTGCCCACTGGCCCCATCTTGTGTGGACTGTGACTCTCGAACACGATTTTGCACTCACCTTCATTGAATTGCATCTATCATTCTCCCGACTTGTCCAGATGGTTCTGCATTACAGTTTTCTAAAATACCTGCATCACCCATCAGATCAGCATCTTTGAATTTAGGAATAAAATTGCTATTCCATCGTTCAAGGCTTAACAAACCTCTCAACGGCGTTACTGGGCAAGTCCCTTCCAAGCCTGCTTGACGATGCCCTTTCAGTTCAATAATGAACTACTCAGTAGTTTTCCAGCCAGTTTTGCACCTCCTTCTGGTATTGCCATCTAAACCTCATTTTCCTAACTTGCTAATGAGAACATCACGGGAGACCGTGTCAGTGACAACATTAAATCAAGCTGCATTAGATCTACTATTTCTCTCATACCCACAAGCTCTGTTACCATATAATTAATGAAAGCAGCTCAATTTGAATGATTTCTCCTTGACAAATTCATATTGGCTGTTATTTATCACTCAGGCACTTGCAAATAGATAAAATGTAGGTAAAATTTTTAGGTAAAATGTAAAGAAGACGCATTCCTTCCAGCTAATTATAAGAAGAAAAAGTCATCCTAATTCTTCTTGTTCACTAGGTACCAGTAAACAAATGCTATGAATCAGCTTGGACCAAACTGCCTTCAAGGCTCTTCTCTCCCTTTCTTCCTTTTTAATCTGACCAAATCTTGCCAGGGTGGGTGTAAGGAGGCAGGGGTTGCTGAGAAAAAAGAACAGTGACAGCCTGAATTGAGGAGCAAGATAATTGCTTAACAGAATTGGAGTATGTTTGCTTCACTGTAAATGGCAGCAGAGAAAATCCTCTCCAGTATTTTTTGCGGTGTGGTATTTCTAACAAAAATCAATATTCTTACCTGTTGCAAACTGAGAATGAGTGTCTTTGCACACTGGATTTTATCAATTTGCCTTGTTTTACTCAGGGTTTCCTTAATGATATCTCCATAGTCATTGTAGTACTAGGAAAAAAATGTGAGAAAAACCCTCTTTAAACCTTTACATTAAGGTTACTCTTTATTACTCTTATACAATTTCTTACAGTTTTCCTGATAGAAAGATTAGTTGTAATTCTTGTTTGAAAAGGCAGCAGTTGCCAAACAACCTAGTCTCAAGTCTCGATTTTTTGTGTGAGTGGAAGGCAGTGTTTCAGTATCAGAAATTAAGCTGATTGGTATCCTGCACCCAGTGACGAGGTAAGGAACTTCCATATGTATTGTCTTTTGTAATAAATATGTTGAAAAACACACAAAAGAGTATTTTCTACCCCAAATTCTAAGAAACAACATTACATTGAACCAACACACCCTTCAACAAATTAGGAGTGAACAGACACTAGCAGACAGCTGTGAAGCTCCGCGTACAGTGCAGGGTGAGTTGGATGGCCAAAGACAGGAAGTCACTGAAGGCAGAGAGCTGAGTGAGGAATTATTCAGCATGGAACGATGACTTTGTGTTAGAAGAATGGCTGCTGAAAACCACAGTGTATGGTACTGACCATCTGGGTAGAAAAGTCTGTATAAGCACGAAAACTGAGAGTATAAAAAGGCTGAGAATATAAATTCTTTTTTCCGAACAGTATTCTTCCAGCCTCATTGACATTTCTGCACATGCAACCACTTATTTTCATTCCCTTTAAAATATTGCTCCTGCCTCCACTGGTAGAGAGATCCTTTTGGCTTGTATTCTAACTTAAATTCAATTTCTCTTGCTCTCCTCCAGTTTCAAGAGCAGGAGGGGCATGGGGAGACAAGACCAACCTAGAGCAGCAGGCAGGAAACCAACCTGAATTGTGACAGCTTCAGTTTGAAACTCCTGCTGCGGAAAAAAAAATCCCTAAGCAAGGCTAACCCTGAGCAGCAACCTGGCTGATGGCTAGAGTGTGCCCTGAGGGTTTTACTGTCCTGCTGCTCCTAATGAATGGGGGAGGAGGATTTAAAGTTAAATCCTTTACATTCCACATCAACATCTCAAATTCTGTCTGTAGTACAGGACCTGCCCCCCAGTCTATCTTCCAGTTTCCCCTCTTGGCTGTCATCTTTGTGATGACTAATTCCTTGCAGAGACAGGTGAGCTGTACCGGGCAACCGAGTCTCATCCGAGGGGCTTTGTGTCGCTTGGCAGCGTCAGGACTGCTAACGTGCCTGTTTTCTGGCAGGTAAGCTCGGAAGGACAGGCACAGTGGCAGCAGCGCAGCAAGTCTTTCTGAATTTCATTGGGCCTAAATACTGCATGGAAGCAGCGTAAGTTGGTAAGACATTCACTTCCTGCATGCCCGCTTACGACAGTACCATACTGAGCTTTTTTTTAGTGCTTTTCTGTTTAAAATAACGTTTTCTCACAAAACCTCCTGCTACCAAGCAACAAGATTGGAGAACTCCCGGTGGACTATGACATTGAATGGATACCTGTTAATGCTGATTCCAGGAGAGAATTTGAGCAGGGTAAGACATCCTCTGTGGAGAGGAGCCTCTCTGGAAATACCCAGCACCTTGTAGGACCAACTTTTGGTGCTGCCTTTGATAAGGCACTCCTGCGACACAGGGCAGGAAGCTCACAGCTTACTGCTGCTCAGTGGCAGGCGTAATTTAGAAAGAACAGAACTATTACAAGAAATCAAATAAGGCTGAAGAAGCTTTCCAAAGTGCTTGACCTTTAACTACTGCACTGGAAAGGAAAAGGGCCCTGACACGGAAGTCTGTGTTCAGGAGAGGAGGACGCTCAGAGCTGTACCTTCATATAGTGTTTGAAGATATCTGCTGCTGCGTGCATGTCCACAATGTCATAAATTATCAGCTTGCTAAAGGCAGCCAGAAGGTTTCTTCTCTTATGTAAAGCTTCTATTTTGTTAGCTTCGTCTTCTTCATCTCCCTCTGAAAGCACCAACAACAATAAAACGTTTATAAGTAACTGCTGTGTTCTGAAGCAAGATTATCGAAGAGAGGTTTTTTAGAAAAAATCAGTTCTTTAAAATGAAGCAAGGATTATTGCAGCAGAAGCTAAAATGAAAGGTGGTAATTCTTGAGTCCTGCCTGTGTTAGGACTTTCAGGGAAGTTCAGGAACACGACACACCACTGACCAAGGATGGTCTCTATAGTCCTGAGTAGGTGCTGAACAAAATCCACATGGAACGGAACTGCTTATTTTCTTCACCCTGTGAAAGGCTGTAGTGAGGACTTGTTGAATGCTTTTTGCTTAACTTTCGTGACACAGGACATCTGGTGATGTTTCATTAACACGACTAAGCTATAAACATTTCACATAAGGAAAATTAGAAGCGGCAACACTTCTACCGCATGCCTTGGCTTTTCGGATAGGAAATGGATGGTTCCAAAGCATCAGCAACAACAGGAAATAAAACTCAATTGTAAGAAACATTAAGTTTGAATGGCAGCATCCCAAGTATTAAGTCCCCATATAAGACTCCACCCTGTGAATGAAAATTAAACTATACACATAAAATGTTAAATATAATACAATAAAAGCATATTCCACAACTTGTAACAGTTGTGATACAAGTAAATATTCAGCGGTATTTAGAAGAGCTTATATCGGAGAGAATCCTCTGACCAGTCTGGAGTAGCGCAGAGCTGTGGTGGTGAGAGGAGGGACAAGGCTCACTGACACTCTTGTGCTGCACTCTCACTGGAGAGTCCACAGCACCACAGTATTTAAATCAGGTATTTGGTCACAGGAAATCGCTTACCAGCAGTGGAGTTGACTGTGAATACACACCCACCTCTCAATCCTGAGATGCTGTAACCCACAGAATTGAAGCCCATCAGCACCCTCCCTTCCCTCCATCCCCCTTTTCTTCATTCCTTTTTATCATTACAGATGCGTTCTGAATACTGCAAGTTATAAATAGTCAGACTGACTTCATGGAGTTAGAGGAGCATTAGGGAATGGAGATTCATCCGTCTTTTTGCTCTTCCCAGCTCATTCACAGGATGTTAAAGATCAGCAATTTTGCTAAAGAGCAAAAAAAAATTAAACACTGTCCTCCTAAAATCTATATTTGATCTGTTACTCCAAACACTGAACCCTCAAAGCATGACTAACTGCACGCAGATTTCTGGTGAAGGTGTGTTTCAAAACGTATTCTTCCCAGGAATCCTTAAAGAGGAGCTCGACAAAGCCCTTAGCTACTGAGGGGCCAGGGAGCTAGAAAACTGATTTACAGCAAGAATACATTCTCTGAGTCCTTAGTTCTATATACTGCTGTCTGAAAAGATCTAAAATAGGACCTACGTGTGTAATTGACTACAGTGGAAATTCAGAAAATGTGCCAAAAAGAGTGCTACAGTATGCACTCAGCAGCTCTCTCACACAGTCTGACTACCTGGGAATCCACCTCTGGTCCAAAGCTATTTAGGATTCAGAAAGCGGATACCTCTGTACTCGCAGTTAAGCATTTATAACGCATGCCAGCAGCACACCAGACCAAAATGGCATATCTGCCTCTTCCTGACTGAAACCCAAACATCCCGAGCCATGCTTGTGAGGAGGTAGAGACGGGGTCACCTCAGACTCCAGCCTCTCAGAGTGTGGCCACGCAGGTGTCTAGGAAAGAGCAAGGGAACAAGCAAGCACACATGATACTTTCCCAAATTCCTTCCTGGTCTCCAACCCTATCAGTGATGTCCCAGGCTTGATTTGATTAATTTAGGGAGGAGCAGAAGGGGTGTTTTAGTAACATCAGGGTTCCTTGAGGCCTCCTTTGCCTAGAGCTTTGCTGGCAAGGTTTGCCGTCAGGATCCTGTAACTCTGCTTAGTAATCTAAAGGATTTCTTGATATGTTCTGTTCCATTGTACTTGTTCCCTTGAAGCCATATTAAATAAAGTCTGCTGCTAAACTAAGACTAAACTGTTTTGGAAATAAGTATTAAGAAAAATATAGAGCAGTGAAGGAAGATTGATTTTGTCCAGATTTATAGCATGTAGTTACAGGCCAATCCCTTGTCTTCTGAAAACATCTTTTTTTATGAAGTAAACTTTCTAAGTACTTATTCTCCTTTAACACAAGTAGTACCAAATATTGAATATTTCACATTCACACCTCCCAAAAATAAAGGAGGAATAATCCTGAAAACATCTGAGCAAACTTCTCTGAAAACTCTATTTTCTTCTTTCTTCTGTGTCTTCTATGAAAAAACAGCTAGGTAGAAAACACGAAAGCTACATACCCATGCTCTGGTTTTCATCATCTTGGTCAATAAAGACGTGGTCCATCACAAAGCTTAGAAGTTCCGACTGGAGGCCTGAATCTGGATTAAACACCAAAGGCTGAAGACCTTCTCGACCTCCAGTCATCAGCTGATGACTAAAAATCATCAAGAGATCACAGAGCAGCATGAAAGCCTGAAAGACAAGAGAGAAAGAATGCAGTAAGAAGCGTAAGTCAAGTAAGTAAAATGTAAAATACCATTTATCTGGTTTCCAGATATCCACAGCTATTATTAAATGAGCTTTACCTGTTCTCAGCTGTGGGTAGTTGTGTGCTGTAAAGAGTGTTCATAAGGGGTTTCCCTAACTTTAAAATCTTATGCCTGTGATTCCTGTGTAAGGAACTGTGTTTACTACCTCTTCCATGTCCGGGATGATCCACATTAAACTTCCATTTCTTCCCTATAAAAAGAACTCTAAATCTCCCTTTGATCCAAGGAGTGCAGCTAAATTCATAGTAAAGAAAAAACACCTCTTGATAAACAGTTAGGAAAGTTAAACAAGCAAAAAATTAACAACATTATGAGGGAAAATCCAAGCTGAGTCACTGCCAGATCCTGAAAATACAGCGAAGCTGCTGTAAGCAATGAAATTCTTGTAGAATTTCACCAACTATTCTCTGCAAAAAGAATCAAGTTACTCTGCACAGCTTTCAAATCCAGGTAAGAAACAACCAGGGCAGAATTATCAATGATTTAGGCTTGTTACTATTATACCCTGTTACCTAAGAAGAGAGAAAGAAGGCATCTATTCCGATCTTTATTTCTTTCCAGGGCTTATCTGTGGATACTCCCATGAACAGCAATAACACTGTGTTCCCAGTGGCTGGTGTCAGTGTCACAGCCAGCTGCATTCGACTGCATGACATTCAACACCTCAGCACCTTTCAGAAAGCACCTCTTAATCATCTTAGTTTCTCTCATCTTTAACCTCAGGTTCTGGAAACTGTGGAAGAGAGGAAGGTTCAAAGTGTGAATGTGTGAAAACGCTCCTAGAAAATCTGTGCTGGATGTGCTGCCTCTTCCCCCAGAAGCCTGCAGGAGTCCCACTCCAGGCAGTGCCTGTCACCATTCCCAGGGAGGTGGGAGCCCAGAGGTGTTTTCAACCAGAGAGAGATTGCAAAACAGCTCTGTCAGAGTCATGAAATCCAGTGTAGGCTTTAACTCAGTCCTATATTCCCCCTCTCCAAAGAGCTGAACACAAAGATAGTTAAACATGTGTTTAGACGTATTTGCAAACCGAGTGTAAGGTAAAGTAGTGAGCGAGAGCAATCTGCTTTACAAACTTCCAAAATGAGATCTTGTGGCTGCTGAACGTCACATCAGCTCACTTGTTTCTTGGAGTATATTACAAAATCTGAATGAGCTACAGTCGGGCAAGAATAAAATGCAAATCATTGTAAACTTATGTTCTACTCAGACTCTGGAAATAGATGCCACTAACTGGGATTTTTCTTCACTGGATCCAAAAAGTTGTTATTCATTTCAGTGATGATCTCACCTGCTCTAAACTCCTTCAACACTCAATAGAATTTAAGCTCATCCTAACGCAGACCTCTAAAAATGAGCAGGTGAATAACGCACTGGAAGTGCTTTTTCCTGTCCAGTATGAAGACAGCAGTGGACTCAGATACAGATGTCTATACATGTCCAGTTTCTATATATACTTAGCAAGCCTTTCCCTCCCTTGATATCTACATTGACCTTCTCTAGAAAGAATGTCTAGATTAAGAATCAAATATGGTAGAAAGACAATATAAAGTACTCAGATTTCTAAAAAAAAAAATTCAGTAACACAAAGGGGCTAAGAATCAGTCCTGCACTTGCAGAAATACACTTTTTAAGGAAGAAAATTTTAAAAGTCATAGAAGGGTTAATTGGATGGGACCTCTGGAGTCTCTAGTCCAACCTGCTCTGGTTGGGACATTTGCTGTCTCTAGGTCTGGTTGGTCCTGGCTTTGTCAGGCTGAGGCTTGAAAGCTTCCACAGAAGTGTGAACTGTGAAGCAGCTTCTAAGAAAAGCTTAAACTACCAATGAAAAAAACCAAACCAAACCAAAACTGGCCTAATAATAATAAGAGAATAAAGTAATAGCATAAAAACGCGTTAATATGTATCAAGAACAAAACCACTGCGAGTAGAGGGAAGGATCATTTACCATTTGTGTGTCCAGAGAAGACATTAGTGCTAGCTTCAGCTGGAATAGTTGGTATTTTCACAAAACGAGATTGTATTTTCACATTATATAATATTAATGAAATATGCCAAGAGTATTAGAATCAGAATATTAAAAAGCAGTTACTGAAGTTAAATCTGCTGGAAGACAATGACACGTATAATCTTTTAAAAATACATAAACCAGCGACACGTCCAAGCCTTTAAGATTTATATTCATCAACTCGCAGTGTAAATGCCAAGCAGAGCCATCTTTCAAAAAAACCTCACAAGAAGTATTACCTTTTAAAAACCACAAGCAAAAACCACAGGCCAGTTAGCTACAGCCTTTGCAAAATCCTCGGAGGTCTGACAGAAATGCAATTTGCATTTGTCAACCAAAAGCTGTCAAAGGACTTGATATAAATCAGCATATATTCATAGAATCGCATCACACCAACCAGCGACTGGCTGTTTCAGAGACTGCAAATCATTTCAACAAGCCCTTTGACTTCAGTTCTTTTATTTCAATTTCCTAACACATACAGCAGAAAATTCCCACTCCGCGCACGCGTGGCTTTCCAAAAATCTCAACCAGGGAACTGGAGAGCCACACTGGATAACCGGTTACCTTATTATGCAATCGTATGCTCACACACACGCGCAGGGAGGTTTGCAGTCAGCCTACCAGACAGGGAAGCACAGCGACCCAAGCCATCATCATTATATTGATGAGAACCTAAAAAACCCTCAAGATCTTTATATTTCTATAATGAAGACACTGTTTAAATAGATATTTCACTCTGATGTCTCGAGGAGTTGTAACTACTTGTGACGTGCTGATTTTTGCTGGTGTGAGAGGCCACCACATTCTTAGAGCTATTCAGAGTATTTTTATAGAGTGAATTAGCTTTTTCTTTCTGTTGGAAAACATGCATTAGTATGACCTGTACTGTTAGCCTCAATTTTTCCCCATTAGCCACAATGGGAAAGAGATGCAATAATTAGTATTCACCACTACATTTATCTGAATTATTAGATACTGAGATAATGAAATGTCATCGAGCCTTCAGGCATTTGCCTCCGGCAGGAAAGCAGTCGCTCTGGACGCCCTATTAATCAGTAACATGCGGGAAGAAACCCAGAAACATGCAGAGAAAGATTCAGCCCATGTGAGGCCCCAATCACCCTCTAAAACTGCTTAGTTCCATCTTTTAAGACAGTCAGTGCCTAGAGGAATAGGCTTCTATTCTAGATTGAGTTAGATCCTGAAGTTATGACAGCTGAACTCGAGCCTAACATCCCGGTAATCTTTATTGTTTTATCAACAATGAACCTGACATCAGCTGTGCTTTAAAAGGGAGTGTTGGTTCAGCTTTATTTAGACAGAAGGGAGAAATGACTTTACTTCAGGTTTGATATAGTGCCGTCTTGAGTTTTACTACGGTTTAAAATTCACACTTTTCTAAAAGCATGTCACAGACATTTCCTTTACCTGTTCTTTGACTGGAGTGTTGACGTTTGATAGACACTGCTGGCAGACGGCCAGAAAGGATTTCACAGTTTTCCTCAATACCAACAAGTCCTCCTAAAATAAACATTGAAGAGGAATAATATATAAATATAAATAAAGTTTTGCTAGAAAAAAGCAAAATAAAAAGTTGGTGGTAATTTCATACATTCCTATAAACTAGCCACACAAAAAAGCCTGTGAAAAAAATACGCTATTCATAGAGCATGGAGTAAACCAAGTAATTAATTTTCAGAGGAAGGACCCAGGGTTTCCCTGCAATAAATAATAATAATAATAATAAAACAATGCATTCCTGAGTTATATTGTCTGTATTTAACATTGAATGTAAATTGTAAGTGTTTCAGAACAAGAAGTTTAATAATCAAGGTCAGCCTCTAAAGGTCAGTCTATAAAGAATTCTGTACTAAGATAAATCAACATGAACAAAAAAGAAAAACACCAAAAAATGTCTCAAGTTCAACAAAAACGTTATTCTAACTGTGCACGGACACGGGAAACGTAAAGGCAAATCACAGAAATCTGATGAGTTACGGACGAAGGAGGGAGGTGTGCTGATCTCGAGAAAAAAAGGATTTGTGAGTGGAAAAATAACGAGTGATTGTTCTTGATCACTCGGATCTAGAGACAACTGATGTGTATTTCAACTACGTGTACCAGCAGTGGCAGGTTCAGGAGGAAAGCTGAGTACTTTGACCTGGGAGAATTAATACCGCACCCTGGGTGAATACTTATTTTTTATGGATGACAGAATAAACTAGTGAAAACAAATAATAACATTTATAAAAATTTATTTAAAAAATTACAAAACACTGGAGCATAATCCTAAGAACGCAGCAAGTAGCCACACAGAAAGAGCAAGTCGATTACAGAAGAAAAAAGAGCCCTCCTACGTGAAGAGCTAGAACTGCCTCTATCATAACCAAGACACGTACTGAAAATGTACGTGGCTTCTTGGCACCTCCTTAAATAGTTACTGTTTTATGGTCCTGATGAACAAAACACCCAGACCTGAACAAGAACCAGAAATCACTAGGACTTTGTGTTAGCTTCCAGTTTTGTGAGAAGGACCAGCTTTGTCAGCATCGACCAAAGCAATCAGCTACCGCGCTGCTCAAGCGACCAATGCTGCTGCCCGCTCTGCTCCTGCCTTCCACGTGCCTCCAGCGCTCAGCTCTCCTCCCGTGACACCAGCAGTTCCGCCAGGGCCCCGCAGATGACACCAGTTCTCACACGCACCTGGGACCATTCCCTGAAAGACCTTTCCCTTGACAGGGTTGGCCATCCCTGGTTTCACGTAAAGAAAGGATCACGACAGCCGGTAATTCACTCCAAGGCTGCTGGCTTGCTGCTCCTGCAGAGCCTCCTCCATGAGACCTCTATCAGACTTCAGACGGGAGACGGCGTGTCCCACAGAACGATGTTCAACTTAAATGTAAAGAATCTATATGCAACACTTCCCTCGCTAAAATTTCCAGTTTTTAATAATGCTGGCTGTTCAGCCCACGTGTCTCACTTCCAGTTTTAGCTTTTCTTATTGCTTCCTACTGTAAGATCTGTTATTCTCTGTTTACTGAAAAGCCTTTTTGTGGTCCATATGTTCTCCCTGTACTGGTTCACAAGAGAAGGCAGGTCTGCAAGTGTGCCAAAGCACCCTAAGCGTTCCCAAATCTCTGAATCTCTTACAATTTTCAATAAAGTGTGATTTTCTGATATGAAGGTCTATGAGCTACCTCACCTTCCTATTCCTAATAAATTTTTCTCTGACAATATTGCCAAGGATCCCTCGTGCCACCGCATCACCTTGCCATTATGTGATCTGTAAGACAGCTCTGCTCTGTTCTAAGTCATGATTTTCCACTGATCAGCCTTCTTGTTTCCAGACATAAGCCTTCCATTTGGCAGCATTAAAATGCCTCGGTTTATTTTAATTGTATTTTGCTTACCAATCGATCTATACAATCTGTATTTTAAACAAATGCCTCCTCTTTATCTTCCCTGATGATTGGCAAAAATTACCAGGTTTTAGCAGAGAACAGGTATCTCCTGGAATGCATCAGAAACTATCCCACTGTGTGATTATTTCCCACTTGCGACTTTTTCTAATGTATTAATTAGCTTTGAGCTTCTGAGTATGAATGACACTAAATTCACATTTTCACCTGAAATACAATGGGGTACTAATGTCTTTGAGAAACTGGTATTTCAAGTGGTTTCCTTATCCGTCAAAATCGCGATTTGCTCAAGAACAAATTTATTTGTTCCTTCCGGTCTTAACCCTTGGCCGTGTTTGTTCTGCCCTTCAGCCTTACACTGACTGTTTTCTATCAGTCAGTCCAAGGTTTTACCTAGGACTGATGCCAGGCTTATCAGTTGACTGTGACAGAATTATCAGATTTACTCCTTTAAACTCTGGGATTACAACCACTTTAGTAACTTCCTACTTTCTCTCACAATGATCCTCCATTTAGATGTTAACGGATTCAACAGAGAAAATGAAACTTAGGAAAATCCTACATAAAGGTTAAGAAGTGAACGAGTATGTCCCCCATTTTTCTCTCTGTGAAAGAATGAGTAACATGTAGGTACACATTATTTGTTATCCTCGCTTTTGACAGCGTGATGAAGATTCATTTTGACAAGTTACCAACAGCAAAACAAAGCCCGACTGAACACACTACAGAGCCATCTGCAACTCTTCTAAATTTGGAGAAATCCCCAGACTACTATAGAGTGGGTTTTGTTTTTGTTTTTTTTCAAAAGAGAAAGAAGAAAAAAAAATGCATTAGATTTTCAAGTCTTTTTTTACCGTTTTCAGGCGCACAGCCAAGGGTCTTGAGGTGTGGCTACCTGATTTGCTGGCTTCAGCAGAAAAACCAGTATGGAAACCATTTACTGTCCTCTTGGTTGCTAACGTAAAACAATGGGGTCACACTGGTGGACACCACGGTGACCCAGGACAAAAAACCCCTTGAACTGTACAGTGCAGTATCTTCAAATCTAAGTAGTCTGTGGCAGGAACAAGAACGAGCTGCTGAGAGGGAGGACGTGTATTGGCTCTGCCACCACCTGTAACTGAACGATGCGTTCACGAGACTGGTATCTAAAACGCTTCAGTTATTTTCCACCTTTAAACTGAATCTTGTTTTTTCCATTGAGGCCATTTAGAAATGCTGGGCTTCTGCCGGGTTCATCTTCCAAACCCAACGCTTCCCCTCCTGTCTGCCCCCTGCCCTTCCTCTCACCCAGCTATCTGCAGTATTAACATCCTTCCCTGTGCAACTCCAACTCTTCGGTAAGACACTGTTCCAGAGCCATTAGTTTTCAACTCCGCTGTGGTACAATCTGATCTTCTGCACCTTGTGGCTTTTTTCTTACCTTCAGCATTTTGTGTTTTCTTTCATTGTGCCCATACAAATATGAAAAGTCACCAAGTCACTATGTTGTTCTTTAAATCCCCTCGACTAATTCCCTTGCCTGCTAATCACTTTGTAACAGCAACACATTTGGCTAGTCTGGCTGCTGCTCATTCAGTACTGTTTTGTCTTTGTTTTGCCTCAGTGTTTGTTCTATTCATGTCTTTTTTTTTACTGCTCCAAGGTTTTGTTCTCTATTCCTCCGCAAATATTTCCTTTTCAATACGTACACATACAGTGCACAGTACAATGGTCCCAGGCCCCTGGTTTATTGAATACATGAAGAAATCTAAGTGGAAACTGCAACTGTACAATCTAATCCTCAGTTCTCCTACCTCAAGACTGTACTTGCTCCCCAAGATCTACAGGCAAGAGGACTCTTGCTGAGAAATTACCAGCTTCCTTTGAAACCATCCCCAAGGCTCTTTTCACATGAAGAACAGTTTCACAGTAGAGTGCTCCCACAAACGACACCAAAGATTAGAGCGTTAGACTAGGGGTGTTTCAAGGCTCACACATTTGATCGTTACCTGCTGCAACCTTCCTTTTAGTATTCAACTTCTCCTTTCAGATTTTAGACATCAAGGTGACTCCGCTGTACATCCTTTTTTTCACAGGCTACCTTGAAAAAGAGTTTTAAAATATCTCTGCCCCAACTCTGTGCTGTTTTTAAGTTAACTGGTGGAATCTTGGTTATTGGGCAGAGAATTTGGACTTTCTTACTAATTAAAATAATCAGCAATTACCACCCTTCTATTAAAATCTTTGAAACATTTTTATGCTTAAGTTCTATGATCAAAATTGAATCTACAAATGATATTACAGAGAGTGGGGGAATCTAGAGAGCACTCTCTTGGTGACAGGCTGGATAAACAGCAGCTGATAGGATGGGAATACGAGTGCATCAGTGTCTGTGAACAGAACACCCAAACCTGCCTGTTCTGAGGGGCTGCTTGCCTAAAAACTGAGAATATTAAGAGAGAAGTGAACAATGAATTTGCTTAAAATGACCAGACTGAACAGTAACCAGGAGATTACCACGAAACTTCAGAGAAAAGGAGGAGTCACCTTGTAAAGAAGTATAAAAGCAGCAGGTAAAGTTGTGATCCTGGAGAGGAACCTTGATGTGGTTAATGGATGGAACCTGGACGCAGTTAAACCCCACTGCCTTGGCCTGGGGGCACATCTTTCCTGCTGGAAGCCCTAAGTAGCCTGCGCCCACCTGAAGGGCTGTCAGCAGGGGGTGCAGCATGCAGGGACCCACACCTCAAGCACCTGCATGTGACTGTGGAGTGCTCTGTGGGTGTGGGTACGCAGGAAGCTGGAGACCCACACGTCCAACAGCAGCCACGTATAAGCAGGGTATTACACTGCCTGGAAGAAGGGCAGTGGGCTTGTACCCCACACTTCCTCTGAGAGTGGGGGCTTGTGTGTGTATCTTTGAATCGTGTGTGTAACTTGTCAACAGTTACAGACGGGTAGTTTGGAATTAGCAAAGTGTCCAGTATTCTGGTTTACCTGCTGTATACCTGATACTTATCCTGGAGGTTAATTATTTGTTGTTAATAAATTGATGAGCTCACTTGATCCTAATTTGTTTTAAACCACAGGAGTCAAAGAGTTTTTCTCTGCCACACCTATAAAGGCTATAGACGAACAGAGCTAACCTCAGGTAGTCAGTCATAATCCAAAACATACCCAACAGCTCTAATCTAAACCATCTCTCAGAAGAGCTGTCCAGGACAGCAAGAGCTCTCTTAGCAGAGAGGCTGTATTTTTGGAAGAGCCATCTGGACACCAGACAAAGAACAACTTCATTCCAGAAAGATGCTGTTACCAATCGTATACCCTTTGTCGTCATGCATGACTCTACCCTAGAACAATACACAAACTTATTAAGCAATTTTGAGCTTTACTCTAAGAACTCGCTTTGAAAGAGATCTTACCAGAACCACCCATCCCACCCGCAAACTCCCTGCCATAAAATACACACCTAATGGGTGCAGAGCACACCTGATTAAGAAACGTGAAACTTGACAACATATGCCCACTCCTACTGAACGAAATACTTCCTCCCACAGAAACGTTAACACCCGTGGATCCGGTACTTAGGATTCCAAAATGTTCATTTACTTTATGCTGTGCGCTGACTGCCTACATGGTAACTAACTAGGTGAAACAGAGCAGCTCTTGTTTGCCAGCAGGAACTCACACAAATGACCCAGCTGGCAGCAGACGAACAGTTCTTACAAATCAATCCCTCCATCTCTGATCTCTCAGCCTGGAAGCTCAAGGTAAATCTAAAAAATAATCTTCTAAACATGAGCCCGGCAACAAAAAAAATCATACTTCTAAGGGATACAGAAAAACAAGGAGTCAAGATTAGTTTTATGACATATTCTAAATTTCTGTCTCCCCATTAAGCCTTTTCATCTTTCACCTTCCTTCTCTTCCCCACTACCCAGCTCTCCTTCCCTCCTAGTGACTCTCTTACCACCTCACCTTGCCCTGCTCCCACCCCCTGTAGGTACCAATGACTCCTTCCTGTTCTTTCAGAGACCGTTTAACTCATCTGTATCTAAACAGAAACAATTGTTCTCAGCTTGTATTTTGCTTTGTGACCTTCTGCTTTTATTTCAAGCCTGGAAGGCTTGTGTGTCCAAAAGCTTCTCTAATTTCTACAGCTGCATGCATCAGTTTACTAAAATACCACTTCAGCCTACAAACCATCACCTCTCTCTGCCCTCAGATCATGAGAGCTACTGCAAAGTCATATGAGAAAGCTGGATGGACCTACATATTAAAATACTGTGTCTGAAATGTTCCCATAAAAGCTTAAAAAAGCTCATGAAATACACTATTTTTCATTCTGAGAGGCTCGTGTTAACATCTTTGTCTTCCCATACATCATACTTTAGAAGTCATCTCCCTTAATAACTGCTAATTTATAAGCCTAAAGCATGGCTTATAAAACAGCCATGGGCAAAATGATCTCCTAAGGGATTAAATGGCAGATACAAAGCAGATCAGATTTATTTTCACAATGAACAAACTACAATTGACAGTTTGATAGAAAAAGCCCCCCCAGAACAAAATGTCACAACCACATGAGGTCTGTGGGTTTTTCTTTATCCCATTTCAGCTGGGAGCATATCTGAGGTTGCCGGCCAGGTATGAAGAGCTGAAGGGTGTTAGTGCAGTGCTCCTCTTGAACTAAGCATGCAGTGCACTCACCATTTTTGAAGGGAGTGAATAACAGCTCTCTGGGTTAGAATATGATTTCAACTGGGGATTCCAGAAGCAGAATTGACTTGTTAATTTAGTAAAAACAAAAACAACGGAGAAATGCAGTGTAAGGAGTTGAGCACCTTGCCACATGCTCTGTGTCTCAGCATTTGCACCCAGAGCAAGGCAAGACTGGGCATTGCTGCTCAAGAGGCCCAGCAAGTAGGAGGACAGAGTTGTTGGGCATCTTCAGGACTAGGTAAGACACCTAGGAAGACCCAACAGTCAAGAGCACATGGGGAAAAATTTAAATAAAGCTGTGAAAGACAGTATCCAGGCTTGAAGAGTCAACCAGGTGCTCTAAGTGCTTGGTTCCTCATGCCCTCACTGCACAGGCAGCGAGCAGTCCAGTTTTCCTTACTAAGGAAGCATTAAAATCTTATTTGGTGTGTTGGTTTTACGGACCTGGGGCTGAAGCAATGTATGGCCTCTGGATTCACTTTTACTTACTTAGCTCCTTCTGTCAAAGCGACATTTCTCCCTAAGGATGACAACGCTGTGAGTTACCAGGACTTCAGATGCTTTATTGTGATGAGATTCTGAGTTTGTTTAAAATAAATGGGATGTATTCAGTTTTCTCAGTTATAAGGAGTCAAGATGTAATATTATATACCACCAGCATTCCAAAGAGAAAGAAGCTAAAGAAGCTGAGAGGGGAAAGTGGGAACAAAAGCCAAAATAAAGAATAACGGTTATTCTTGTTTTACCAGTAGCTATTTTAAAATGTCAATGTATGTCAGTATTCAAAACAACTCAAAGAATTTACGATGTATTTTTATCATTTTCATGTGCATAAATGCTTGTTTTAAGTAGTCCTTTAGAACAGGACCTTTTTCTTTTTGATGCTAATGGGGAAGCTCACTTCCTACTTCGGTTTTCATACCATTTTAATTTGATGTATCACATTTGAAGAAGCCGTAAAGAGACAGGACACTGGCGTCTGACTGAGAAAAGAGCTAAGGAAAGGTCCTGGAAATGCCAAGTATAACAAACAAGTTAGATGTAACATTGTCCTTATTGCATTACACCCGTGTACACTTACTTTTTATTAGTAATCATCACTGCTAGTAACCTTACATTAATATTAGCAACAAAGAAGGTGTAACTAGAAGGTAAGCAAGGTAAAGAGACATAAATACTAGGGTATCTGTGGCATATAGATCAAGAGTACTGCTCACAACTATTAGGTAAGCGTTGTCGACATCACTTTTCCATTCAAACTGCTGTACTCAAAGTACATTAAGTATCTTCAGCAATACAAATAAAAAAATCAGCTAGAGTAAAATCCTGGTAAAGACAAGTTTCCACTCTATGTACCCGTGGTGCTGAACAGATCCTGAAATAATGAATAAATCAAAACACCAACATTTTATATGTATGTGACAAGAACATAAAACAACAGTACAGCGGGTGGGGTTACAGACAATCAGATCTTTCCTTTTTAGGCAAGTTGTGTCTCTTCAGTAAAATCCGTATGACCAAACATGTACTTACTTTGGAAGGGGAACCTTCAGTGATTTTCACCAGCTGCCAGAGAATAGAGTAATGGGAGCACTGCAGCGCCTGAACAACTATCTGTAACAGAGGGAACACAAAGAATCCCAGCACTGGAAATACCAAGCATATCAGTAAAGCATATATAAAATTTATAATGCATTCAGGGGAGAAGAAATAGCAGCAGCTCTTAGGCAGTACTACTTCTTTTCAAGGTTATTATGTTCTTCCTCAGTCAGTTTGGTGCAATAGGAAACCAGCCTACCACAGGTGGAAAAAAAGACTCTGTAAATGCTGGGAAACAGAACAAAACTCTGCATTAGGGTACAGTAAGAGGTGATGTCACAGCACCTCACAAGAAGTACTACCTTTTAAAAACCACAAGCAATAGAAGTACCACAACAGAAGTACACCCAACATCTACATATCTCAGTTCAGAAATCTCTACATCTTACTTCACTGGTAAAACAGGCTGGAAATTTGTTCCACTGTCAAAGGAACATATAGCCCAGTTCTCATGGAGAAGATAGGGCTCATTTTTATGGTGCCCATTAAGACATCCATGGTGTCTTTTTAAAATTTCACATCTGCTTTAGGTGCTAAAAATTTCAAAATCCTTTTGGCTTGAAGATGCTTCCAACCGTTTGCAATTTCATGCGGAATAAATGAAATTGTTAACAGCTCTAACCACTCCACAAAATACTTTTAAAAAGATATCACTGAAGACCAAACCATTCCCTTTCAGCAAACTCCTTCTAGTAGAATGGAGGAAAAAATACTGAGGAGAATTCAGATTTCAGAACTTTTTTCCTAAGATCTTAGAGAAGTATTTGGGGACCCACACCGCTGTCAAACCCAGAAACTGAAGAGGGCTGATAGCTGCATGGACAGTTTTTAACTGCTGGCTC
>NW_010406539.1:146154-157965 GCF_000710305.1 Buceros rhinoceros silvestris | reverse complement strand
AGTTTTTAACTGCTGGTGCTTTCCCTCCAGGTAGTTCAATTCCAGCATTAAGTAGCAACTGCAGAGGAAGCCTAAGGTCCCACAGCTTAAAGCCATGACTTTCACATGGTGAGTGGCAATGCATCCTTCACACGGTCCTTTTCAGAAAATATTTTTACAAAATTTCATAAGAATTTTTTTTTCCCCCTACATGAAGTTGCATTAGAAATAATAACTGGCTTCTAACTGCAATCAAATTATTGGGGTGGGCAGTCTGTAGTTTAAACTGGAATCCTGGGAGAATCTGAAATGGTCCCTGTGCTCATCCATTAGAAACTAAAACCAGACTAGGAGGAAACAAAGATCAAGGTGTGTCCACCAGAAGAACTCCACCGCCAAGGCTGGCCAACATCCCTGCTAAATGTTCTTCTTGTTTCCTTGTTTTCATAAGCTTCCATTTACCTTCAATGCACAATAATTGTCTGTGATAATTCTAATCGCAGCCAAGGTTTGCAGATGTTGGGTTTCAGTGCAAGCATCATGATTTACACATTGCTCTTCACAGCCAGGAACATTAGTTGTTCCTTACTTTACAGATGAGAAAGGTGAGGCAATTAGAGAATCCAAGATTTTTTCACCTCCTGGACAGCACCTCACTACGGTATAAATTTCATTCAAACCCCCATGTTTTTCATAGGTAAGCGAAGTCTAGTGCATTAAATCTATTGAATTTCTCCACAACTAGACTCTTTAGAACTTTGAATCCCCAAACAGTGTGGTGCAGGGGTTGCTAACCGTACCTGTTCTGGCATAGCTCCATGTTCAATTCCAGTTCTTAGTAATCTGTAGCAGTTACTGAACAGATCCCATTTCGTGAGATCATGCGCACTAGAACGAGAGGTAATGACGACAGATTAGTCATGTTCCTCCAAACTCCCCATCACAGTGAGAATGTAGTCTGACCCGGCAGCTCAGCGAGCGTTGGCATGGTTGCAAAGCGGAGACAAAACTGCCTGCTGACAAAGCAGCTGCACAGTGAGGTCACACCATGCTAAAAGATGAGTTTGGCTTTCTGATCATCGAGGAAAAATGTTTTACTATGTGGAATTTGTGGCATTACGGAGGAGATAAACTCTCTACATCTTTAAAGGCTACTTAAGTGCAGCTGCAAGCTCCTTCTCAGTGTTGCCTCTAAGCCCTCTTTCCCCTTTGGTTCTAGACATTGAGAGAACTCCAGAAGGCACTTCTCTGTCAGGAGAAGTTCCTCTGCAGCAGGAACTATAGCCAAACTCTAGCAGTGTATATTCATTCAGGGAATGAAAAATGGCTTTAAGCAAAATAAGGTTACTTCTTTTTTCCAACATGTTGTTTAGAGAAAAATAATATGTTACCACTAGATATTAAATATCCTGAAACATCTGAAGTAAGGCAGCATGATTTACATGTACACGAGACAGAGATGGTGGTTGCCACCCCCCATTCATTGTTTCACATTTCAGTTGTACCATCATGATTCACCAGTGAGAGGAATAAAAATTAGCAACATCTCTTCTACAGCCTTACAGACCTCAGCAGCTGATGATACGGCTTTCTAGATACAGAACTGAGAAATACAGAAGAAACTACAAAACATCAGGTTGCCTGAAAGACAAAAACTCTCACAAAAAAATTAGGCTTAACACATTTTTCTGCAGATAGAAGAGCAAGCCACCACAGACTAATCAGAAATCTGGCGATTAAAATACTCACCTGGAGGAAGGGATACTCAAACTGAACTGGCAAGTCTAAATTAGATAAAGCGCTCTCTTGCATCAGGCTCCCTTTCACCCCAGCACCTTGATCACCATGATGTGCTCTCCTTTCCCACCCCTTTGCACCAGCCATGCTTTGGGGCTGCCTGAGTTCAACTAATTCACTACCCTGCCCAGCCAGAAATAATAATTCTCCAGTTCTGAAACAGACAGAGGTTGAACTCAAGACCGGGAATGCCCAGATCCTCTTGAAGCCCCTAGTATGAAACACTTCCCAGTCTGGAGCGCGTTAGCCCTGGAAAACATCACTGCAAAGTTTCAAGCAAACAGAACAAAGCCCTTGTGCTGAGAGCAAGAGAAGCATCTGCACCAGGGTTGAGTCATTAGGCCAAGGTGCATTTTGACTTCTGATTCAAATCCATGAATAGCACAATAGGAAAAGTCTTCAAAAGGAAACAAAAATGTAAAAATACTCACACCCCCCCCTTAGATTCTGGATGCTCTTGGAAATATGAACATAAAATGTTTCATTGACAAATTACAGGCTGTCAGAGAACTGTCTCTGACTAGTGGTATTACGCACACGGATGCTACTTCGGCAAATCACAGGGTTTCTAGCTAGGCAGAGTTTTACCTCCTTAATTACAGCATTGTAATTAAAGCAGTAAGATCTCCTTGGTGTTTAGAGGCAGATATCAGCATAGATTATCCTACAGAGAACATGAAAGGAAAAGCTGTCTCTTTTGAGCCTTGTCACGTTAGAGCCCTCCCATGTCAGGCAGCCCTCACAGGGTCATGCCCCACTGCCCTGGCAGCTGGGGGCACTCTTTGCTCTGAGCCTGGCCTCACCGCTGACCTTACAAAGAGCTTTGCAGCTTCCAAAGCTGAAAAATTCTAAATATATATAAATTGCACAGGGCTTCTCAAGAGAAACTTCCTTAAAGAAGAGCCTCCATATTAAAAGTTCGGCATATTCAGGTACACCCTTGTCTCTCTTCAACTACTTAGCAATAAAAACAATAATTATAAAGGTACCTGGGACACAATACAATTCTCCACAGAGGTTCAGACTGACAGAGGCTCCTAGAATTAAAATTCGCACAACACAGAACTGTCCCTTACTCCCTTCCATCTCAGAGGGTCTTCACGGATGACAGAAACCAGAGCCCAACACTTCATCAAAGGTTTCTTTGCATCCGTACAGACAGCACTGTCTGCTGGGACACATTTCTGCCAGGAAACAGTCAGATAAGCAAAGGTACCAGTCCCACAGTGTTTCTGAAAGCGTGGCAAGAAGCAGCTTAGAAAACTTCCCTTTTGAAGAGGTAATCTCTCCACCCACATAACTGCTTTTGTTTTTAGAGAAGCTGTACCTTGGGCTGTGAACAGCTATGCTATATACAGTCTGATTTCTCTACTGAGATTCCATTTAACATCATTTCTATTTCTGGATATAATAAACTTCTGAGTCACTCAGTCAGAAGGAGGTACTGGCCAACTACTGAAAAATAGGTTAAGCAAAGGGTTTCTATAACGAGAAGATCTGCTGGTCTTTACCAGCAGCATGAATTGACCTATCTGGGCAGTGTCCTGACTGATCATGCTTACACTGATAAAAACAGGATGGAGAGTTACTACAGCTGCTGCAAGCGTATGAAGTCAGTGTGGAGGCAGGAAGGAATCAAATTCCACACCATAATCGAGCACTACCGGACAGTGATACCAACAATCCCGATTTCTAAATGTGAAACAATGTTCTACGTACAAGACAGCATCAAAGGGCACATCCAGAGTAATGGAGGTGATGCTTGAGATGCATGTGTCTTTCATTGAATTAACTGAAGTAATTAAATAAGAAATACTGATATTTTGTAGCATACAAATCACTACAATGCTGACGTTCTCTGTGTGAAAGCTCAGTTGAACTGGGCTGGAGTCAGTATAGAAGAAATGTCTCCATGTACTTAAAGACAGAAAAAAAATGCTATAAATATCAGAGACACCATGGCAAAAAGAGAAGCACGAGTGTATACTTCAGGCGTTCTGTTTAGAAGACCTCAAGAAACTTTAATCTTCTATTCTGAAAACTTGGAAGGAAACATTGTAATATGAATTTCATTTGTATGGAATACCAATATCCTTGTTTGATGAAAAGACAAGAATTAAAAATTGTGCTGTGAGCCCTTTGTTGCCATGACCCTCTCAGAAAGAGAATTAGATCAGGCTTGGCAGATCTCAGTACAGATGCTTGTTGGTCTGGAAAACTTCTCTGGCAATCCCCTGCCATGTTTCTTTCTGCCTTGCTGGTTGTCTTTTCCCTAAAATATGAACAAGCTGCAACTACCAAGGAAACAAAAGCACTGATAAGGTACAGTGGAGTTTCTCTCTCTGGAAGAAGAGGGACTCGTTTCTTTTTGAAGCCTCAGCAACTACTTTATCAGTGCACTTCCAGAAGATCTGAAGGGTCTCAGTTGTTAACCTGCAATCTCAACTTCTTCCATTGATTTAATTTCTTTTGGATCCCAGTTGGTGACAGACAAGGACAGTATCAGACAATGGCCACTGTTCTTTGAGATGAGAGTGCGAGTTTTGAATTGAAGATCCTAATCTTACAGCTAAAGGTTTGGCAAAAATTCTGTCTCAGATGGCATGATTGTTTCCTTCCACAAAGAAACCACATCAGATGCAACGTTCAGTAGAGTAATGAAAAGATTTCATTACTTCTTTATATGCAAGCAGATATTAATTAGACATTCCCATTGAACTATAATCATAAATCACAAATCAGCTGAGAAATGACCCACAACTGCTCTTCAGCTCTTTAGCTTTGATTCTTCTTTCTTTCCTGTTTTTTTAAGGTGAAGGTAGATGTTCCCAACCCTGATTTGTGTGTTGTTCCACAAAGCTTTCTTTATAGTCTGAATCAACTTTCTAGATTTGGAATCCTAAGGGATAAACTGTGTATGGGAGACTTTCAGAAAAGCCTTAAGATTTGTGCTTCTTTCTTGGATGTGAACTATAGCTTTCACCAGTCCTCTCGGGAAGGGCAGAAGTGGCTCCAGCATGTTACCAGGGAGACCAAAAACCTAATTTGCACATGTGTCAGCCTGCTGCACTACGGAAATTAGTAACGATTTAATGATCTCTGTGGGATTCTTGTTTAATGGAAAACAAAGAGTAGATATTTCAGAAGCATTTCATACAATGATCTAATGCAGAATTCAGGATAAGCGAAGGCTAAGCACAGAAAGAAAAGAGAAATGAAAGCACTAAAAACAATTTCAAATGTAAAAGAGGTGGCAGAAGCAAGGTCCTCTCAGACCCTGGGATAAGAAAGAAATGACTTGTGGCTCGCAGCTGTCTGCACATGGAGCTTTTACACACGGGCCAGGAGCAAATATTTCCTACAGCTGATAGGAGGGGAAGATTGAATTTTGGAGCATAGCACAAACACCAACAGTTCAAGTGAAATTTATGAGGTTGCCTGTAGGTTCCAGTTGCTGCCGGGTTTCACTGAGCTGATTCATGCTTAGCGAAGGACCTTCGGTGAAATCCACACAGTTAGGCTTTGCCAGCAATTCATCTAGACACTATTGCTGGCATTTCTGCAGGAAAAGAATATATCTTCCAGACTCTCACCACAAACTATTAGTTGTTATTATATTACTACTACTTCTACAATTTTGAGGAGAAATTCCTCAAAGGTGCTGAGAAACTGAGAGAAATAGGTTCCTCCGGGGCCCTCCTAGGCAGAGGCTCAAAGCACAGACTTGGCCTGCATCCACTGGTGCCAGCGATAAGAAGTGTCCCTTGTGCATGGACTGACTGTCGAGCAGGGGAGCATGACTTTTAGTAAGACGCTCAGAGGTGTAAAAACATTTAGTGCAGGGGATGGCATGCCACTAGCAAATCAAATCTGTAAAAGTAATGGCATTAACTAAGCAAGGACCTGGATTAATCCAAGCAGTTAGACTGACAAATACCACTAATCATTCATCAATCTTTATTCCATATTTCAGGCCATGTATTTTCTTATTTCTTAACACTAGACATCAACTGCTGCTCACTGAAATGATAAAATTAACATAGTAAATTTTTGAGAGAAAAAAAGTCACCTACTTGTGAAAAGAGGTTAACCTCTTTAATGTGGAGAGCACATTGTATATGTCATCATCATCAGCTTCTTCTCCCTGAAAATGAAAGAAAATCCATTAAGAGTGTTCAGCAATTCAGCAGAGTACATGACTGCATGGGGAGAGGCAGGTTTCTTTGAGGGTTTGTGATTACACCAAAACTGACCACAGTTTTTCCAATGACTTTTATCTAGAATCCATAATATTAGTATTCAAATAACCCCTGCATAGCACCAGGGAATAAGCACAATCACCCGACCATACTCAGCAGTATCACTGTGTTAATACTCAAACCAGTATCCTCTAGCAGGAGAAATCATTCCCAAGAATCAAATCTTTCTGCCTTATTTTACAAAAACGAATGAACCACCAGCTGATGGACGTGCTACAAGAACAAAGCCAAATGCTTGCCTTGCTCTATGCCAGAAACCTGTAGATGTCAACAGCAAGATTTTTCAAACGATCAGTGGGAAAATTTCTTTCTTTTCACAGCCTTCATTGCTATTCGCTGCGCTACACACCGTGACGCAAGAAAATCACCTTACGTGCACAGACTGACATACAGTCAGAGCTGGATGGAAGGGGTTTTTTTGGTTTTGTTTTTTATTTCTGGTTTTGGGTTTTTTTTAATCTAGATTTTAACAAATTAGGCAAACAACATTCCAAGAATAAATATTGCACAATTCAATTAAAATTCTCATTTAAATTTAATTTTTCCTTTCTGGTATTTTAAAATACCATTATCCAAATATTTTATGCAAACTGAACAGCAAATTCTCTTCGTGAAACAAGTGGAAATAAGGTACTTCCAAAACTTAATTTTTCCAGCAACTTCCTGTAAACAGGAGACTCTCTTACAACAATTCTTCTCCACTTCATTTTGGCAATTTTTTTTCCCATCTAAAAGCCTAACAAGACATTTTCCTGCCTTCAGGTGCAATCGTCAATGAATGTTTCTCTCACCAACCTACTGGGAAGCCATAAAGGAGTGGGATCCTTGCTTGGTGCAAGTATGCACATTTTTAAATTTAAAAACTCTTTTAAATTATGAAATAGTCCTATTAAAATTAACTATTCTACGAAGTATCAACCAGCAAAAAATATCACAAAGGCCAAAATTTGAAATCCTTGCTACCATTGTTCTCTTTCTTGCTTTCTCCTACTTTTGTCTTGGTTTTGCCTTCACATCTTTCTCTATGTCACACATCTGACCTCTGCACTCCCTTTTCCTTAGGGATCTATATCTCCTAATTCTTCATTTCTTGTATGACTTTCAGACTTCTCTCTGAAATCCTCCGTCCATATCCCTCTTGCATGCAAGTGAATACACACAAAGATCTTAAGCCCTTGCTTGCATTTCTCTACTCCTTCCCAAACTGGGTAAAGGAAGGGGATACGTGGGAAGGGTTTTGGTATCTCTGGCCCACGTTCCCTCGTAAGGCCAGACTCTGTCCTCTGCCCAGCACTCTCAGTGCACTCTTCAGGGCTTTTTGCACTGGACTACTGCACAAAGAGAAGCCGCCTGCGAAGAGAAGTGAAATAAGCAGTTACAGCCTTCCTGATCCAACAGCAGTAAGTAACAAAGCAAAGCTGCAGGGAAACATTTTTCTTCCCTAGTTCATTTCTCCTGAGAAGACTGGTGGGAAGTTGTTCTTGAATCCCAGCATCTCATGGCTCTCACTCAATTCCCCTTGGGTGAGAGGTGAGGCTGGAGGGACCTTCCGAGCACTGTCAGAAAGGGAGAGGACAGGACTGCAGACCCGTACAGCGTACCTGAAATACGGGCTGTGTTTTCGGAACTCTCAACATCCATGTAACCCTGTCTAAACCAGCTGAGCCTGAACGCTTTGCTCGTATAACTGATCTGAAATGGGGACTGGGGTGGGAGAGAGGTACACTTCCACTCATCTTTACTGCTTGTAGTGCTGGACTGTGGTTCTCTGAGGCCCAGAGACCACACTGCCTGTGGAAAAGGACTCCCTCAGAAGGGCTTCTAAAAATACACGGCTAGGGACTATGAGGTAGCAAAGAGAAGGACAGCACTAGATCTCCTCAGATCAGAGAATCTAAGAAGAAGAGCACTGATGCTGTAGTAAACCGGACTCCGCACTAACTGGCCTGCTGGCTTCAGAAGGGTACGTGGATGACAGACAAGTTGCTGAGAGAACCGAAGGACGGGCTCTTGTCTTGACTCCTCTTCAAAGCTGCTGTGTGGAGAATGGGTAAGTCAAAGAAAGTGCAGCTGCTGTACAGCAGAAGGAATCTCAGTGTTCCTGTATTTGCTAGCTGAGTTTGGGATTATGGCTGGAAAAGTTATCAGTGGGCATTTCAGCACTACTACTAAAATGGTGAGCGGATCTTTTCTGAGGGGAAACTATTCAGGGAACAAGAACGCCACCTCTGAATCCAACCCTTGAACGGATCCACAGATGAATAACACCTACACAGCTGAACAGTGTGGAATCTTAAGGGGGCTCTTCCAGAAAAATGACTTGTCCTCAGATACACCTACTTTCTGTTTGTTATACACTGGCTGTTGCATGACTGTCTCCAGAGAGAACACACAGAGCGTTTGCTTTGGAGAAGTTCCAAGATAAAACTATGAGAAAAAGTTGAAAGGAGACATTTTTATAATGTCTTATGACAAGACAGTATGACCGAAATGACAAGTCAGAATTGACCTGGGATTCCATTTGTTTCTTGATTCTTGAAAAAAACCCTAAGCTCTTTCTTCCATCTCAAGACAAGACAGAATGAGATGCTTTTTGCTGATCTGAGCCTGGCTGCGGAGATGTCAGCTGAAGATTCTCCAAGAGCCAGGTCTGGAGGAAAAACACAGGAAATTTGTCCCTGCATACAGAGCCAGACTGAACCTTGGTGCTGGATGTGTGGACAGTGAAAAACGTGAGGTCCTAAACCTCTGTCAGTGGGTACCAATGGAAAGAGCAAAGGCCACTACTTATGGTGATCTAGAGCTGGGCATCTGGTGTGGAGAACTTGCCTGGTTTTGAAGCTGAATCTTTGTGCTGACAGTCGAACTTTAGTCCTTTTTGCTATCCAAGTGAGCAAGTGATTTGCCAGAGTTTTTGCCTTAGAGTTGTCCAAAGGCGAGGAACTTCAAAAATTCACAGCTATTCAAACAGGTGACTGAGACATCTAATGTGGCACGAGCTGAAGGGATTCTCCTGCCACACACAGATGTAGCACAAATTCTCGACTGTCTTTACAGGTTCTGCTCAGAAGTTTCTGAGAAAGTACATACAAAATGGCAGACAGGTAGACAGCAAAGTAAATGTATTCTACGAAAGAATGTACAGTGGTGCACTAACTCCTCTGGGCTGTGGAGTGCCTGCTTCCCGCACGCACTGCCTGTCTACTCAGGTACCTTCCTACGGAAACAGGAACTTTTTTACTTACAATGTGACATGGCATATATACAGCACACCTGTATGCAGCATATTAGAGATAGAAAAAACCATTTTCTTTATTTAATATGCAATTCTAAAATAGATGCTGTAGCTTAACTTTCTGTAAATGTACATAAAAAATTAAACCTATCTGCCACACGCCAGGGCATGACTAGAAGTGAAGAAAGATCTACGGAGCCCTTAAGTTATGTTCAGAAAGCATGAGAACTACGACAAATTAAGTAGTGCTACACAAAGTTAAATTGATGTAAAGCAAGAAAAAATGAGTCAGGTTTCTATTTTTTACTTAATGTATTCTGTCTTATGCCTTTTGAAGGACAAATTCTTACAAGTAAATCCCATGTACCTCCAGATTTCAGACCTGTATCTTTATTTCATTCTTTCCAGAGCTCTTTCAATATGCCATTATAAATATTTTACTAAATCCTCCCTTCCACTCAAGACATAATCCCATCTTGATTTTGCTGCCTGCATATCCATTTGGGACTACTGGAATCACCATAAGCATTAAGGTAAATGCACCTTTCATCAGCTCTCACCCATTTGTTCATCCATTTACTTTTTTACGTGGACTGTTTAAATACTAGACTAAATTTTCAGAAGCAAGATTGTCCCATGTCTTTGTTTTATAGCACTGATGTTTTACAGCCCTAATGGCTAGTCCAAAGGATTCTCTACATTGAGAAATAGCTCCAAATAATTATTAAACGGTTGCTGCTGCACTGCAACTTCAGATGGATAATTTCATGACTTGTTAAGAATGTTTTTCTGCTGTTTATCATAGCATATTTTAGGTAGTCTAACTAAATTAATTTTAAGAGAACAAACCTCCTGCAGCAGATCCTCCACAGAATGGTTGAACCGATCCACAAATTCATCAATAAGTTGGCTGTGGGCTATGTCGACTCTGTTCTGGATTGTGTATTCTTCACTACAGAGTATGCTGTAAGTTTTGCTGCAGGCTTCGAGAACGTCTGATTCCACATGCTTTTCCACAACAAACTTAATCTGTTTCAGTAAGGCATCCAGATGCTGTAGATCAGAAAAGAAGTTCAGGTTTCACCTCAGCTGAACAATGGAACTCAAAGAAAAAGTCATGCAAAGAACACACCAAATCAAGGCTAGATTACGAATATGCTGAATGAAGACACAGGACTGTGTGACTAGAATAGCAGTCAGATACCTGAAAGCAACCAGACCTGTTGCCCAGCGTACTATACCTTTTCCATTCTGCCTGTGCTATAGATTTCCAGATCAAAATACTGAGGGATTTGCAGGAGATTTGCAACCTTCTCGGCATCAGCAGAATACTAGAACATCGTTGAAACAAAACAAAAACATAGTGATGTAAAAATAAACATCTACACTACAGAATGACAGAGTTTAAAGACAGTTGTGAACACCAGTGAGAGATTCATTTTGTTGAAAAACGTACCTTTGATAGCAACATGGGAAGTGCAATAATGAAATGCTCAGTCAATTTATTTCTGTCATCTATCTGAGTTTTTCTTTCTTTTGCTGTCAAGACCTGCAAGGGATCAAAAAATAAGTAAATACACTTTTTGCATATAGCATTAATTTTGCTGAAGTTTGTATCACAAACCAAAATCCATGCAAGTGTATTTTTAAATAAATCAAAAGGAGGGAATAAAAAGCTCAAACACATTTGGACTGAAGAGTGATTAAATGGAAGGACCATGTGTCCTAAGAAGCCGTGATTGAAAATGAAAATATAATATCACCCAGCATGATATTGTCTCGACACATGAACATATTTTAGGATTGAAATTCAAATATAAGCCCAGTCAGTGGAAGTTTTGCTATTGCTTCCAAGAGAATTGAGCTCTGGCTTTCACGCATTACACAAAGTGTTAATGTAAGACCTCAGGGCGAACTGAAGTATAATTAAGAAAACCAAAACCAAACCACGCTGTAACAGTGATTTTCATTAGCAGATTCATGGCTTCATCTCTGAACTGGAATGTAATTCTCAGTGAGAACATACATCCAGGTTCAGATAAGTCCTTTACAAATTTCAGTAACAGATACAATGAAGCTACTAATGCTATCGTATAGCAAAACCACCTTAAAACAGTGAATCGAGAGACAATAATCAGAACAGCACGCTTCATAAAAGCTTAGATCTGGCTTCTTGGCTTCAGAAGAGGAGAGAATACTTTTGAAAACAAATAATGATAATTAAATACCCCAGTTAGCTAACGATTTATGTATAGCAAAGCTGCCAGACTGCACAATCCGGGTTACAAGCTGAAGTCAGAGGAGGAACTCACAAGAAGGTGAGTGCATCATTAGAAATCTGCTCCCGTTTCAACTCAGAGAATATGCTAACGAGATCACGAGAACATGACAAACCTCTACCGACAAGTCAGAGATCCCTGCAGTTACCATCCCACAACTCATGATCTAACTGGAAAGAAGCAAAAGCTAAATGTCACACCTACAACTCTCAGTAAGTGAGGAGGAACAGCTGGAAACAAAACGTATGCCTGGAGGACACGC
>NW_010406539.1:140660-146028 GCF_000710305.1 Buceros rhinoceros silvestris | reverse complement strand
AGGAATCCAAAACAACCAAACCACGGTTTGGAATAGGGGAACAGTCTGCAACCCAGTTAAGAACCCACTTCCACTGTACATAGTAGAGAGCAGCAACTGCAATTCCCATCCCAACTCGCAGCGTAGCACTCCTCATGCCAGCTAACGCTGCCAGCTCGTCGGAAGGCAGCACAAATGCAGCTAGCAAGGGAGGCTGCCACCCCTAACAACCCGGTCATAGGCTGGGGACCAAATACTGCTATTCAGTGGTGCTGTGAATTAATCTGGGTCCCTAGGATGATCTCAAGGCTCTTTTGATCATCCTTCAGAAGGCGACATTTATTTTACTTAAGGGTTTTCTTCAGCTTTGAAGAAATACAGACAACAAAAATCTAAGACTAAGCATTTGCTGAATTGAAGTGAACTGAACCATAGATCTCTTCAGATAGAAAAAACACCCAGAAAGCTAATAGTGACATTATTTCATGCTCCACAGAGAAAACACAAATGTGAAATTTTTGTAATTTAAATTTAAAATTAGTTTTAAAATAACTTTAAAATTAAATTTAAAGATTGCTTCGTCCGCAAGAACAGTTTGCAGCCAGAGACAAAACACAGTGAAGTTGTGCTTACAAAACAGTTTTGGTAACACTGAATAATAATGCTTGTGTATATTCAAGTAAGTGCTTTCATGGATTCCCCCCTCAGCCCTGAAAGGAGAACACAGCTGAAAGGCTGCTGATCACCATGACCTCCTAACTTATTCTGAAATGCTTCAAAGCGCATGCCCAGCCTTAGGAATGGAATTCCACTGATCCCCAAACAGTCACTACGAAATAAATCAGAGAGGCAGCTAGACTGCAGGTATGGCCAGTTCTTAAATTTTTAGGGCACTCAGTGGAAGAGGCAAAAGCGGATGGATACATAAAAACACAGATGCATTCAGGATGGCCCCAGTCCCATCCCTCATGCTCAAAGTGGAGCCTGCTCAGGGGAAGACCAGGGTACTGAGGGCTTTGTCCAGACAGGTCTTGAAAACTGCCAAGGATGGAAACTGCACAAACTCTCAGCTTCTGTTCCAGTACTTAACTACTCTCGTTGTGACAATAATGGGAGTTATTGGCTTTTTCTGCAAATTTTACCTCCATATTAGCAGCACATTCCTTTTCATAGTAGACAGTCAGAGGTAATTTTGTTCTGTTCCTGAGCTCTACACTTTGATTTCTAATCTAGATTTATCATTAAGAGCTGTAGATGAGGTTACATTACAAGTGTAAGCCAGGGGTATGATAAAAAGAACATCTAAAAAAAAATTACAAAAGGGATTTTCATGCTGTAGATTGATATTACTTAACATGACAATGCAAAACCCCAAACCAACCAACCAAAAAAAAAAAAAAAAAAAAAAAAAAAAAAAAAAAAAAAAATGGAGTTTCTACTATTTTTCTTCAAAAATATTCACATGAAACAGGAAACACCAATTATAAAAATCTAACTTAGAAGTGTCAAAATGTGGCAATGTAGACAAATATTTTATGTTCCAACAGTTACGCACACAGGTCTGAGCTACCCACTGCAGTACCACTTACTCTCTTGCCAGTGCCTCTGCCCACTGGAGGATGTGCTTCGGCAGCTTGTCTGATGGTACACACCATCAGCTCAATGAGAGCACTCTCCTGCCGGTCAGACATTGCTGTGGGGGGAAAAAACAAGTCAACATCAGCCCTGATGTGTGTGCAAGACATGTTAAAGATGACAAATCTGTGAAACGCAGGGAACAGATGAAAACAGAGTGTCATTGCATCCCATTTATAAATCAAGGCTTTCTGGCTTCTCTTTGAATTACCACTCACATCATCTCAAAATGGATAGGGCAGAACTGAAAGAAGTCCAGAGAAATGTAGCCTGGAAAAACAACGAATTAAGGACAATACAATGAAGATCTAAAGAGTGTCACGGAGGACAGAGACCAACTGACTGTTCACCGTCACTTCTTTAGAAAATATTCTCACTGTCACAAAGCATTATTTCTGTTCTTCGGGAAGGACTTTGGCCGCATCCAGAAGATCAAAGCCCACTAGACTATGAAGAACTGAAGTGCCCAATACCCCAAGGAAATTACCATATATATACCACAACTGCAGCAGGTGGATACCAGAAGGTCAGTTTTGAAACATGGGGATGATGAGCACTTCAAACTAGGAAGCAGTAGGAGTACATAGTTTTTTCGACCACTTAACCCCTGCAAAGGTCCCTGAAGCAGGAGAATCCTGAAGGATTACAAAGGATCTTGAATGACACACCTAACCCCCAGGGACTCTTCGCCACCAACCTCTCTGGTTACCTCGTGCACGCAGATCTAAAAGTAGCAAAAGGAGATTCGAAAATAATGGTGAAAGGAATCCTTTATTTTTTTCCTCTTGAGAATTCATTAGGTTTGAATGTTGTCTGGAAAAGCCCCATGTTTAATTAACGCTACCTGAAGTGCTTGCTTATTACAAATTGTTTTAGCTATTTAATTTATTGAAATGTTCCTGTATACACTAATTGTTTAATCACTGGGACAGGAAGTCCTAGCCTTTAATATCAGGGAACCACAGCACGGCAGACTTCACAAGTGAAAAATAGAGTACCAAAATGCTGCGTCAGAAGCAAAATGCATTAAAAATAGATTAAACTACATCTTCTTCAAATATGCTTTCTAAACAAACCACAACATAAATGCCCCTATGAACCACAGTGGAACATCTTCTTATGGGATAATTAACTATATTGTGCCGTATCAGTAAAGTACAGAGGTTAAACAAATACCTTCTTCTCCTTGGACTGGTTCCTCCAAGAGCAATTCTGTCATACATTCCCAGTCTTTCAATAGTTCTTGAGAGCTCTCCCACAAACTGTCCACCAAATAGGCCGCGTGTTCATGCAACTAGAAAATCCAAAGCAAGGATCAATACAGCGTTCTGGTAAAAGCAGCAGTTCTTCAACTTCCACCATCATTTGGCCACGGAAAGTGTCTTGGGCACGTATCCTTCAACGTTAGTTGAAGGAAAATTCAGTTTGAAACTAAGAACTGGAAGGTCTTCTTCCAGCTGAATGATACAAATGAGGCTATCTTTTAATAGAAAAGTTGAACTTCTTTTCCATAAAGCAGATTGCTTGTGAAAGGTCTTTCTGAGTTTTGACCTAGAAGCCATAAACTTACCTTTCCTCATTTTCTAACTGCATAAGAAGGAGAAGTGGTGAGAGATGAGACTGAGAGACATAATGTATTTGTTTCGAACAGGCATCTGTTTCTCACACATGCTGCTACATGCTCAGAAAACAGCAGCAGAAATGCTACCCATTTCAGGGCATATAGAATGGACACTAACTTTAACTGCAAAAAATACTTTTATGTGAGTTAACACAACTGTTGTAAAGTGAGAAGAAGAATCCATAAGCTTCTACTGTTTTATAAACTGATCTTTAACCATTATCAAAAAGTAACAAGCACAACAGGCAGTTCTGATTGCCAGATTGCCAGTCAGGTTGCCAGACACAGGTCTGATTCCTTAACAGGAAAACACCTGGGAGTATAGGGAAGGAGGTGATAGTACATTTACCGGCTCTCCTGTTTCTGACAGCTTTGGGCAAAATGTCCTGTGTCTCAGAGCTTACTGATGCCTGTCATTGGTTTACCTGTTCCTTCTTCTGAATACACCCTCTCAGATTGCAGCACTTACATCTAGTTCTGTGGAGTTGGAAACTCCCAATTCTCTAATTCTTAATTAAATCTGGAGTCATAAAATTCTACATTGCTTCTAACAACTCTCTCAAAAAGAGCAATAACAAAACCCGTCCCTGAGAGAGAAACGATGAGTATGGGTTGCATGGGAAGGCACTTTGCTGATCACGGCTTTGGGAGCAAAGCTGAGGTTCTTTTCTCCTCAGAAGGAAAACAAGCTTAACAGTAGGTAACTCCCAATCACACACACTCAGAATTAAGGAATTTTCAAGGGAAAATATAATGATCTATGACAAACTAAGTTTTTAAGAATTTGGAACTAAAAATGCATTCAGATAGCAGACTGAAGGCTCACACAGGTAGTGACATTTCATCCAGACTTAACTTGTAGGTTTATAAGGTGTTTCATAGAAATATTAACATTAACACTGTACCTAAATGTTATGCTCCCTTCTCAGTATCTCCGATAATGTTGATTTTCATTCTCACAGTCAATTCTCTTGTTCAAGGCTTCAGAACAATTAAAATACCCAATTGTAATACCTTTTCTTTTGATTTTTACACAAGAAGCATTACTAACCCTTCGGCAATGAAACACTTCTGTCATTCCTTTCTTTCAGTCCTCCTTTGATGCCTATTTATTAGCAAATCAAATGCATAATTTTTAAACCTTTTCTGCTCTATCTTCAGAACATCCAGTATGTGATAGTTTATCTTCTCCAGTTTTCCTTCACCCCACATGAATTACCATTAGTCTGTCTACTGTGAAACTTCTCATATATGCTATCTCTGTAGACATAAACTATGGGCACAATCCCATCCTCAGAGTGTTCATCACACGTAAGTTTATCACACAATGTTATCACATCTGTGCCTGTAGTCTCCATCCTCTGACGTTTTCAAGATGTAACTGCATAAAGCCCTGAAGAACCTCATTTAATCTCACAGCTGACGCTGCTTTGAGCTAATGACCCTCAGGTCCCCTTCCACTCTAAATTATTCCACAATTCTAATAATAATTTGAGGTATTACGCAATATTTGTTCCCTTCTGATTAAAATTATTTTGCTCCATAAAGACTATCTCCAGAGGTATACTCCTTATGCTGTCATCTTAAAAAAAGAACCAGTTATATTTCTGTGTAGCAATGAATCCTGTTAGTCACCATACTACCAGAAAAGCAATACTGAGTACAGTGGGGACGTGCAAGAGCAAAATAAGCCATGGAGAAGATTTTGAGTCGAACTTGCTGAATGGACAAGGAAATGGACACGGTAAAGGGCACACAGTATTTCTGAAATTATGGAAAAAATTAAAGAAAAGACAACTTGTTACTCTATGTTGACAAATCACTAAAGTTCCAGGTTTTATGAAACATGTAAAGGTTAAAAATTAATTTTTTTACCTCACTTTCAAGAAAGAAAAGAACCAACATTCTAATAAGGTTTCCATTTGGACTATTTCGCCCCCTCCTCTTTGCTAGAGCCTCTTCAGCTTGGGGATCATGTCTGCTGAACAGTCTAAAAATAAGCAAAAGGAGCTATCACGTTTGTCAAAACAAATCTCATTTCTGCAATAATATGATGAGCATTCATTCTTGGTACAGTAGATTGGTTCATAAAACACAGTGAATGTATCTCAAGCTTTTTCTTTCAAGGGAAAG
>NW_010406539.1:121224-140572 GCF_000710305.1 Buceros rhinoceros silvestris | reverse complement strand
AGAGGGCATGACCTCTACTTGTCTGAAGAGACAAATTTATCTTCAGTCTTTAAGTTCACAGGGCTGGAGGAATTTCACAAAGGAAAAAGCTCTCCAAAACGTATTTATATTGAAGGATTTTGCATAGGTTTATGTATTTGCGTAATTTGTATAGTTTTGCATTTTTAGCTTGTCAAGTCTTTCAATGGTTGGTAGTACTTATTCCACTAGTGCCTTAAAAAATTGAGGTTGTATCCTCACTGTGGTCACACTGGGATACAGTGCAAACAAATTGACATCCCATTAAACAAATTGACATCCCATTAAACCACCTGCTTCAGGTACCAACAGCAGCATAAAGGACAAAGCAAGCTACCAGTCAATTTGTTTGGGCTTTTTCTAGGTGAATTATACATTCTGTGATGAGTTCCCTGATATACGGGTAAGTACAAACTGCCCTCACCACTCAGATTCGATGGGCCTACACTGTGATTACAGCAGGGATTGTTCTAGTTTGCGAAGTCTGAAAACTGTTCCCTGCTTTTAGAGTGAAACTACAGTCACAAAGCAAGTTAGAAATGTGAAACACAGGATTCTGATTGCACTACTATAATTAACTGAAAGGAGAAGGATGAGTTACGCACAAAGGCTGTATTTTAAAAACATCACCTCTTCCCCGTTGCTTATCTTAATATAGATAAGAAACAAGAATCTCTGCAGGTGCTGAAATATCTTCAAATGTGCAGCTCAGGGTTGAGTCACTGATCCTCTGTATTATTTGCTTTCCTTGCCTAAATGCAGAAGGAAAGCCTACTGGCTAGCTTACACATATAAAGTGATATTTAACTGGCGCACCGGCTCTAATGTGTTAGCAGAAACCAAGAGAAAGTGAGTGTCAGGAATGGGACAATCTCCTCTCAATGCTGTTTGCCTTGAGTGACATTTATAGAACACAGCACAGTATCTCGTTGTAAAGAAATTTTTAGGATAAAGTTTTGACTTTACGCTAAGTGCGCTATGGGGCAGGTGTATCTTCATTTACCTTGGGAACATATTTCAAAATTATTTTGTCACATGTTGATTAACAAAGGAATTTCAGCATATATTTTTAAAAAGAACCCAACCCTTTCCTATATAACTTGTAAAATGTCAGGTAGGAAACTAAATTTAACTGAATTTCATAAATTAATTCCTTGAAACAGGTCATGTCTGACCACAAAGATGGAATTCAAGAAATCCACCAAAGGAAGCTTACGATCGCAATGTGGACTTCTAAATCACTAATAAAACACAGAAAACTAGAACAATGGCAAATGAAAACTGATGTTCTTACGTAATTTTTTCTATCATGTTTCTTGGCATGAAAAATTAGATTACCTGGATTCAGATACAAATACTCTATAAATATACTAAAGAACTCTAATGTCACAACCTATGAAGGGAGAAAAGAAAATTACTGCTAAGAATGAAAAGGTTAACTCCTATGATGTGGCAATGTCCTGGTCATAGTCACTGATGCAGTATGATTCACCCCTCGGAAAAGCCAGCTCATCTGCTTTCGCTTATTGGGCACGTGAAAGATGTAGCCACAGCGTAATGGATTTTTAGGGGAAGTCAGTGAGTTTAGAAACAAACTTCTTCATTATTACTACATAAAAACTTCTCAAGTTTGTGGTTTTGAAATAAACTGGTTTAGAACCTTGTAAAAATGATGGCTGCCTATCAGGTAGACCATCAGGGATGTATCGGTCCTATATATTGTTACAACAGGAATTCAGCAAGAGCTGCAGGATTTAAACCACATTTTAGGGGTTTATGCAGCCTTTGTATATTGAGTCCTTGAGGAGTTAGGAAAAGTCATCTGAATTTTAGAGCAAGAAAGAGGTAAACTTGGTTTCTTCAGGTCTTTAGGTCTTGAATTTAAACAAGAGAATAAGTATCTGTTCTAAATTAAATACCTGATTCGCTAAATTGAGATCTTTCACTCTATTGTTCCTTTGCCTTTCGATCTTACCCCTACGAGGACGCATTCACAAATCTGGTCTTTCCCCAGGGCAACTGAGAACTTACTTTTTGTGAAGGAATTCTCCAGCTGCTACTGCAACAGGCCGGTGCGCTGAATACACCAAGTGATAAACATTCTCACAGTCTTCATTGGACAGAGCCTCTTCGCTTCCACTGAAAGAGTCAGAAAGTAACACCTGAACTAAAAAAACGTTCAGTTTCAATCCCCTCACCTCCCACAACTTGCTTCTGACAGCTACAAGACTGACTTCCTTTATAAACACTCCTAAATGGCTGAACACTGACTTCAAGGATCTTTGGTTCAGTTTCCAAATACAGAGATATTTAAAGGGCCTGTAAGATTGAAAGCTTGTCTGATTTCCTTCTCTTCTTTTCCGTCTCTTCTTTTGTATAAAAATACATATAAAATATTACAGAAACAAGGTCATCACTGCTTTCAAATTTTGCCCTCCTTCATTACTCAGACCATCACATCTTGCCCAATGCTCATTATCAATCATTATTAAAATAAAAACCTAGAATGTTACACGAGGAAAATGTCATTGCATGCCAGGCAGATAAAAATGCCTCAGCACTGGGAGAAGGCACAGAAATGCTCTGGGTACGGGCAGAAAACTAAACCGGTTTACACCACAAAGTGGGGACAGAGAACTAACAGTGTGCATCCACCAACCACATCGACATAATTACTTTAGGATTGAATCACGGTCTGCATTTAGAATGACAATAATGCTGATAAAATAAATTGTCTACCGCTTTCACAGTAGTCGTTGTGCTGACTAGATGTAGACTTCATTTGCCACATCAAAGAACTGAATCTGATTGTACCCTGCTGTGCTGGATGAAAAACGATGGAAAGTTTATTTTCTGTAATTATTTACTGACAAGAACAAGCCACCTTTTACCTTTGTCTTGGGTAAATGACATAGTTGGGGATTCTGCAGTTTCTGGGCTCAAGGCAGATTTTGTGTGTGCATTTTATGAAACTCAGAAAAACTTGCATTTTTCAGCAGTATTTTTGAAAAATGCTATGAGCCCTGGAACAACTATATTCCATCAAAGGTATCAAACTATCCCCACTGTCACATACAGGAATATGACCTCCCTCCTGGTGCAGTCAGCATTCATCAGAAACAGTCATGTATCAGGACTCTACACATCACGTGGCTTCTTCTACAAATAATTTTTAAGTGGTCATTCCCCACCATGACTGTTCATGACACCCTTTTGGACTTCCTACCTGCCCGAATAGTGCCCTGTGCTGTCCAGCGTGACCCACGGTCTCCTGGTGCTAAATGCTTTTCGCTATGTTTTCATCATGCAACCAAAGAGAAAACAGGATGGGGGAAAAAAGGTGCGCTGGATAACTTCTGACCCAAAATCTTCCAGTGTTCCCAAACATTGCTAATAAAGTAGGGAATGGATGTGTTCTACATCTCATTTGTGAACATGTTTATTATAGTTGCCTCTAAAATGTAACAGTATGAGATTTCCTTTTTTCCTGGTATTACAAGTCTAGTATGTGTAAAGCAGAGTGACCCATAAGTAAAAAAACAAAGTCCACACTTCTCTACTATGAGGAAAAGCTAGTCTAATCTGTCATCCAAATTCTGCCTGTCCAAAAATGTTCTTCAAAGTGGAGCCACTGGGTACAAAGTATGATGCAGAAATTCCTACGCATCTATTTGTAAAACAGACTTTCTGTAACAGATGTTTTAATTAATATATAATAAAAAGCACAGCCGTGCTGCTCCAGCAGCACTCTCACGAGGCTGCTGTGGACAGGCTGATTCAAACAGCATGTGGGGTGATCTTTGCCTCAGGGAAGCCACTGCCACTGCATGTCTTTAAGAAAGAGACAGGGGCCTGGAAGCATGTCTCCTCCAGCATGGCCAAGTGTTTACCAGAGCAAGCCACCTCTGCCACCTCCATGTAACCGCTAGCATCTTCCCCCTGTCACCTTATTTACCAGGTTACTCTCTTTTCAGCCGTGTCAGGTAATCAAATCTCCTAACGCTGGATCTTTGCTTAGTTGTTGCTGGAGTTATTTTAGCAAATGTAACCCACAAGTACCTGTTTAGGGGAGGACAATCATTTTGCCCTTGGCAAATGGCACAAATGCCTTTTGGCATTCTTCCACAACAACGCCTGCACTAATAGCCTCGATACATCAATACAAATTTATACTTTGACTACTGTATTTCCACAAGATGGAACATCTTATTTAGCATCATACCATATTATTAGATAGCTGGTTCAACTTCATACTAAGTGTAAAGTAACAGATTCACTTCATTACATGAGCAAAGAAATCACGGCAATTAAACATTTCCAGCTTCGGTAACTTTCAAAGGGAATGTACTGGTTTTGAAAAATACTCACTGAAGTATTAGCGTGACTAATCGAATGGCTTCCACGGCAACATCATATTCCTTATCAAGCGTCATTGATACAATGCGATCCTGAAAAGGAATTTCACCGCAGTGACAAACCAGAAACACGCAAACAGCTATCAGATGAAGAATTCTATAGATTACAAGACAACACCCTCGGGGAGAAAGATCTTTTAATTAGACACATGAAAGCCCTCTAGTATTATTCAGCTATGTAACGTACATCTTGGGAAGCTGTGTGCTAAACGCACAATGGAACAATAGGCAAGTACACAGGCATGAAGTGCTTCACAAACAGTCCTTATACTTGTTCATTTTCCAGAAAACAAGCAAGCAGACTTTGGAGTTGAAGCACTGTAACAGTTCTTTCCTGAAAAGGAATGTACTTGGGCTGGATGACAGCAGAAAAATTGTTCTTCCCCTCTCTGAAAACAAATAATTTTAGAGCCATGGATGCTGCATATATGCACATTTGGAAATACCATGAAAAAAATTACACCTGAATATATACATCGGCATATTACCTATAAAGTTTTGGCCTTTATTCCTGGCTGCATCTTCAGGTTTAAAGTTGATCTCAAGAATTACACTACGGACCTTCCACAGCTAAGTGAGAAATTGCATGGTTTGGCTTTTTATTTTCGATAATCTTTCTAGTGGAGACAATCTAATGCAGTGATTTTATAACTTCTAAGGACCCTGTGGTTATGAGAAGTCTCCTAAGGGTTTCTTCCTCCTTAGTTTCAGTTTGTTTTACTGGCAACCAGAAATAGATGTGATTAGTGTATGCCGTCCTCCCTATCTGGGGAGAATTTCTATCCATCCATAAAAATGCAGTATGTCTTGATGCTCTTTGCTTGACTGACCAAGTTAATGAAAAGAAATTGGGCCATCTGAAAATAAAACTCAATCTCTCTGGCTTGACCTGCTTCAGGAAGGACTAGGTACTATGTGACATTTTGAGATGTGAAAAAATAGAAGTCAAGGACTGGAACAGAAACAAGGCGAGTGCTAGGAAACGCCAGTGAAAGTCACCAAGAACAAACCAGGAAAAAATAAAGGTGTTCACCTCTACTCCAGGCGTTTAAAGGCTGAAGGTGATTATTGAGCCACTGATGCTTATTTCAATGTTGAAATTCAGGAATAGTACATAAAGAATTCACTGTGGCTGTCTCAAGTGTCACCTCTCAACACCACCAGGTCTGTAGAGATACTCTGTGCCCCAATGACTGTTCAATCAATCTGATTCTATCAATCACTGTTAAGTTCCTGGGAAACTTGATGCATTTAAGTGTTGTATCTAGACAGTTCTAGAGACAGCAAGAAGTCCACAAAGAGCCTCAAACAGTGAAACAATTTTCCAAACAGGAAATTCCGTGTATGGACAAGACAAAAAAAATTGCTGTCAATTTTCCCTAAGTTTTTGGCCAAGAAACAACAACTAATAACAACAACATCAAGAGAAAGGATAGCCAGAGATAGAATCTTAGAAGTTTCAGTGGAATTTCATATACTCCTACAAAGTGTATCTTAAACTCCAGAATACCACAGGGAGGGGACTAACGGCACACGAAGGAGTAAGGATGGAAGGGATCTTCTCTCCTGCCCATAGAGCAAGAGGTACTCTCTGAATCTGAAATCCTGTTTGGACTCTGAAACCGACTGACGTGACAATGTTTTCTTATCCAAAATGACTGTTCTCTCAATTCTTCCCAGAAACATCAGGCTTAAAATAAAGTGTAGATGCGTCATTTCTTATTTTCTGCCTTGGTGCAAGCAGCTCTGTGTGATGGCACCTGCCAGCCAGGCACCAAGATCTTTGGAAATGAGACCTAACACCCAAAGCCTCTGGAAGGCGTAACTCCCGTGGTTCAGCAAGACCCAGCTGCTCAACCTGCTTTGACAGAAATTTCCTGCACCACTGTACAGCAGTAGAAGAGGGCACAGGCCTTTATTTAAAACTTGAAATATTAATTTTCCCTGTCTGTGAGGATCAGTTTGCAATTCCGGATTAGGCTGTGAACAAGGCGGGCTGAAGAGCGAATCTGTCTCCTTTTGCCTCGCAGGCCTTGGAGACAGCACTCTCCTGCACAGGGTCAGGGGTGAGCGACCGGAATTAAACCGCTGCACCTAAATCTGCTGGTGGCTTGACTTTGGCACTGACTGCAACAGAGATAATTCATGTATTTTCCATATGGCTTCAGGTAATGTTTGTATCCGACAGGACTTCGTGATGGAAAACACAAGTCTCCTCTTCAATGGACAAATTTTTTTTTGATGAGCAAAGCTTATTTTCTAGCGTATCACCTAACTCCTAGAAACACAATTGCCGGAAACAACACACATCTTTCCTTTGGAGAAGTGACGTTATCAGCTCCTTGCCACAGCTATCTGGAAAGTGGTGAAGTATTGACACCGCTGTACAAGGCATTCCGGATCAAATGAACTTATATTTCACACAGCTAGAAGGTCTCTAGAGAGATTCCTCTTGACAGCTTGAATGGATTGAGCTGAACACCAGCCGAAAGGTGCAGGTCAATTAAAGTCTGATGAGGAAATGTCAAAGACATTTGAGTAATGTATCACAGACTCAAAAAGCATTAATTTGAAACTTTGCTCCATCTCAGTGTCAAAGCCTGCATCCCTGTCAGCACAGCTGTAAATCCAAAGGCAGGCATTTCGGCAATGCCAGCTTTTTGTTCTCTTGATGTGGCTGGAAACCAAAACTGATAAATCATGTTACAAATATCTGTTCTCCAGGCTCACAGAGACTTCGAACTCAGCTTTTCTCTAATTTATTTCATATTGACATGAATTTCTCTAATAAAAACAGCTTTAACGTAACAGAAGAAAGAGGAGGGTTCCTAACAGAGCCCCCTTTTGACTGAATCTTTTTGACAGAAATGGAAATTCCTTGTGCCATTCTAAACCAAGCAGCAGTGCACAGGCTCACCTAACTTCTTCTAACAGAGAAAATCGTCTATACTGTGTGAAAGTCAGGAGGAAGTATTCAGAAGCCTCATGTTCCTGCAGTTCGCTGAAGTATGTCACTGAGTAGCTCTTTCTCAAAGTGCCTCCAACTGCCTTGAAAAGTTTTGCTGGTGGATGGGACAGGTTCAGACTCAAAGTAGCATTTTCTCTAACAAATTACAGGAGGCTACAAGAAGCACATTTTCTAGCACAGAGAAGCAGATAAAGGCCAATTTTGAAATAAACAGAATCACAGAAAGAGTCAATACAAACAAGTCTCTAAGTCTGCACAGATGGTACAAGAAAACCAGCAGAGTTGGAGGGTTCTTTTTTCTGGAGAGTTAACTAGTATTTCTGGTTGTGCGGAGACGGTAACAAACCAGCCTTACAGCGGCATTACAGAAGCAGTCTGAGGTCTGAACCTGTTTGCCAGGAACTATTCCATGACAGGAAACTTCACTGCAATAGTCCCAGAAACTGACTTTCGAGGATTAGAAGAACAGAGGCCCTCAGGTGGTCTCACAAAATGATCTGGTTTCATCTGCTTTAAAGTCAACTACACTCAGTTCATTCCTGACAGATACGTATTTAACCTGCCCATAAAAATCTCCAATTGGAGTAATTATTAATAAAGCGTTCGTTCTATTATACAACTATCATTTTCGACAAAAAGCCTTCCTTAATATCGAGACTTTACTGCTGTTTAAGCATCTTTTTTCTCCGCCTCAAGCAAATGTGGTAGAAGGCTTATTAGCACTACGTTTTTAACAATTGTTGACAAACAGGGAAGCTATGACAGGTTTTCTGTATTTTCTTCTTTCCTAGATCAAACTGAAGGAGCTAATAGTAACTGCAATGACAGACAAAACCAGTGAAGCAGTGTAAAATCCACAGTGAGAAGTTAATTACACGGTAGTTATTTATGAGTATTTAAATCTTCACTTCTTTTCTAAACAGAATTTTTCATCAGCATTATATAATCATGATTTAAACAAAAATAAATCAATCATATCCATTTCTTTCCCAAACATAATTTTGCATCATCATTATAATCATGTTTTAAATTAAAAAAAATAAATTAGTCTTCCTTGGTGGGTAGCCTTTACCACAGTTCTGTGTTTCTCTAGGACACAATGGTAAAAGATGCCAAGTGACGTGGTGACAGTGCCCAAGACCTTTCCTTGCAGAGCATCCAAACAAAAGCAGTGACGGTATTTCTACACTCCTCTCCTCAGATAATTAACTTGTGAAATAATGCCACGTTTCCATCAAGATATTAAGCAAAAAGTCAGAGTGTTTGTGCTATTGAAAAAAACCCTATGAAATACTCCTCCAATATTTCTCTCCTAAACAGGACAATCATGCTCAGGGGTTCGTCTAAAATCACAGTGTAAACTCCTGTTTTGCAGCAAGGTGTTTCACTGTGTATTGTGATGCAGATCAAGGTGTCTCTTCCTCCAAACACAAGCACATACTCAGCTGAAAAACTGTCTTATGAACAAGCTTTTGTTACTAGCTGTTACTTTTAGATACATTTTTGATTGTGCGAAACAGGCAGTAGACATTTTAAAAATTCAATAAATCTAAAATTAAATAGGTACAAGCAGTTGAATAACGACATTATATAAACAATCAATAACACAAAGAGATAAATAATCATCCTGGCCAAGTCTGAGAAATCTTACAAGATAAACATTGTAAAATTAATTTGGCTTCATCTCAGCTTTCAGTAATACAGTTTTACCACTGCAGTTACAAGCCTTGTCAGAAACAAATGAGTTTATATTAGCATATAATATACATGACCCAAAGACTGCAACAGGATGAGATAGATGGTAATTGTATTTTCTGTTCTGCTTCCAAAAATTGTATTTCTTCTTACCTTGAATCTATTAGTGAACAGCTCCAGTTTTGGAAATAACTCTCTGTTGGTATACAGGCTCTGAAGAGCTTTCAAACACTTCAACCTCACTTCACCTTGCTAAATAAAACACACTAAGATTAGCTGATAGAATAACCTAATCAAATGCACATGAATATTAAATACTATCATACTGTAATTTGTTTAATGTTCATTTAAAATTCTATGCAGATGAGTTACCAAAGCCAATTTGCAATTCAGCTATAACCAAAAAACCACATGCAGCTGCCCACAAACAATGTTAAATTTTCTCCCTATTTGCATATATAAAGAATTTAATATACTACCATTTAAATGTCTGTTACTGCTTCCCTTTCAAGTAACTCCACAAAAAAGTAATGAATGTAGCAAGTAAGCACAAAATAAAGATGTATGACCTCCAGGTGTTTGGTGAAGACTGTGTGGCTATTTAGACTACAGGTCCCAGCACCTTCTGCCTGGTATCTGGTGTTACAACCAATCAATGCACGAGTGTTCCAGATGACCGAACATGGGCAGTGTGTGGCCTCCTCAAGCAACTCTGCCACCTCCAAGCAGTGTCTGTCTTTGTTCCAGGGACAGAAATAATACACTGGATTTATTCCTCTACAATTTTCTACATCCCATCTCTCACCATGGACAGGCACAGGTTGAAGGATGCAAAAAGGCCTGAGAGACTTCCAGTGGGGAGCAGGCTGCTGCCACAAGAACAACTCATCCAAGCCACAGCCTGAGGTGTCCTTGGGAAGAAGAGCTGCTGAGTCTGACCGTCTTGAGTTGTTCTGGTGGCAGCAGCTCATTCCCAGCTGCTCTTTGGATGGAGACTGCTTTGGTCTGGTGGGCTGTAGGCAGGAAACACGGGCGTCATGAGACAGTGCCTATGGACCAAGGTTTGTCGCCTTAGGAACATTGACCATGAAGAGACGGGCTGGATCCCCTGTGCATGTGCACATCGCCTGGCTGGCTGCAGGTGTACAACTCGGCTCAGCTGTGTAGTCTCAGCAAACCATGGATTCTTGTTGAAAAATATTTGTAGATAGCAAAAAGGTTACAAACACAAACCTGCTCAAATATAATCTGTAGAGTTCACTGCAGTGTGAACCTACTTTTATGAAAGTGAGTACGCTACCAAGTCCAAAGCCCTTAAGCTGCTCAAGAACTAATAGAAATTACTGAACTTCATAAAAAGTACCTCCATACCCAGAGGGCTTAGTTTCTGAGCCTGTCTATTCTATAAACAAGTCTCTACTGAAAAAACTGCTCAAGCTAAAAATTAAAAGAACATTCACAAACTGACATAAAACCACAGGCTAAAAATCCATAAGTTTCTTTCCTCCTTCCTAATTCCCCTTCTATTTCAAGAACTGAAATAGAAGATAAAAGAATGACAGAAGTTGACAGGTGGATTTTCAGAAGAACTTTTCCTTGAACTCCTCTTGAGTTGCTCCTGAGAAATCATCTCTTTATTTCTGTGAGGAGTCTCTGAGCACTCGTGCTCTCTTCTAGGGAATGTTCTGTCTGCCACTGCACAGAAAGTTAATGAGATGAAAGTTATGTTTAAAGGATCTATTCCTAAGATCCATAAAGGTACAGAAAATAACTTTAAGAAAAATTTCATACGGATGTGATCAACTGCTAAAAAAAGCACAGAGAAATGCTGCTTGTCATCCCGCTTTTAATGGTATTCGTGTTGCAGTACCAGAAACGGTGTTTCCCCTGTCATGTGGCATTTGGAAAGGCCAGGATCTCTGGAGTCACCATGAATCATCAGCAGAGGACACAAGTCTCTTATGGCCTTTGCTTATTTAGCCACAGAGGATCAGCCTGAGTTTTGGCATGTAGTGAACACCACTGATGAGCACCCATGAGGCAGCAGGTTCAGTGACAACTCCACTGAAGACTGTCTTGTCTGTGAGCAGATGGCTTGTTAGTCAGCCAGCGGCGTGGTCCCAAAAGGCAAAACTCTGCATCAGTTCGGTACAGAAAAAAATTCAGTGTGAACAGCAGTGAGACTTGGGAACTATGCAGAGAATGTTTGGACCCCATGGGGAGCCCAACGCCCTTGCGGACGTCACCAAACACTGTGGTCCCAGAGTTAAGTGCTGGCCTGACACTGCGAGTCTCTATAAATCTTAAGCGAGCAAACCAAGCGAGGCAGATGGGAAGCGCACCTGGAACACTCGGTACTGGCATGGCCAGCCTGGAGCCTGAAGGCAGGTGCTAACGGAAGCATACTGAACAAGGCTACTGCTCTGCCGCCGCTCACCAGAGCCGAGGCAGAAGACAAGTGACTGCAGCAGCAGGTGAGGAAGAGGAAAAGGTTGTGTTATACCTGGCCCCTCTAGCTGAGGACGAAGGCCTGGGAGACACAGAGGCTGCCCCTGGAAATAACTGCCTTTCTTGGCAGAGAAATGACAGGAGAAGGACTTTCCCCAATAGCAAAAAGGTCTGGTTTTCAAACTGCTGGTCAAAGATGGAATTCATCTCTTCGGAGAGGGAAAAGCCCCTGCATGTCAGCTTGCTAATCCTGTTAAGGAGGTTTTAAAATAGAGTCAGTGGAGATTAGTGGCAGGATCCTAAGGGAAAGCGTAAAACAGCAGTGACCCAGACACGAACCTAGGGCAGGCAGAAGTGAAGGTGCACGTGGATACACCGCACTCCAGTCCAGACCACTGGAGTAGCAATCAATCTGCCGTAGACCATCAACAAGATAGATACAAGATGTTTCAGGAACTGTGAAAATCATGCAAGTTACACGAGCTCTTAACACGCCAAACACATTTTGGGGAAAGAAACACAGGAGAAATTTCCTATCCAGCAAGGAAGGCAGCAGGGGGGAATGCTAAAGTTAGGGTAACTCCCAAGAATTAAGGTAAAAGCTGCAAACAGTGACGTAGGGCAAGGACAGGAAGAGACACCAAAACTAAGAGATTAATTTATTTAACTAATGAATTAATTACGAGGTCAAACACAAGATGAATACAAGATACAAGAAGGAATATAAAATAAAAAAGGCCTGGGCCTTTTTTTTTTTTATTTTATGGAATGGACACAAGAGCTAACGAAGAAAACTTTCTGTAAAAATCTTTGTAGCACAACAAAAAAAGTTAGTTTGCTTTGAAGGAAGAGGGAAAAACTAATTGTCACTTTTTATGTGCACAGTGGGTAGGAAAAGAAATAATAAATTAAAATTACAACAGACTACTTAGCTTATGGGAGGAAGAACTTTTTAGAGGCAAACATAGCTGAGCACTCAAACTGCTACAGAAAGCTGTGAATAACCAATAGTCTTACTAGAAAATATGACTGTCCATGAGAACCACTGCAGATACACATACCTCTACCTTAAGCAGGAACGGAATAAGGAAAAAACATTTTCCAGGCTAGATTTTAGCCACATTCTCTGCAATTCTGAGCTGAATTTCACAGTGAATGAGTCAACCTAAGGCAGCAAATACTCGCGACCATGCAGTATCTTTAATCCAGTTCAAGAAAAGGAGCATTGCTTTCCAGCTGTCTGTCTATGCCTTACAGGCAGAAAGAACACAGCTCAAAGGAAAGCCTTGCCATTTTCTAAGTAAATAATGGACAAAATATTTGCATTATCAGCACTCTAAAACTAAGACCTTCCATTCTCCTGAGTTTCGTCTTCCACAAAAATAAACCGACTTGGAATTTTGTCCAATTTATAATTGTGACACTTGATTATTGCAGAATCCTGAATTCATCCACACTGTCATCGCCTCTTTCTCTAGTCTAATTAGTCCTGTAATTCCCCTTCTCTCCAAGCATTTTCAGATAATTATTTAGATATCTTCATTATTTTTGTTGCATAGATTAATTTTCAGGAATATGAGAAACTTCACACTAGTATTTAACTGTTGATTCTTTCTTTTATTTACAATTTTAAATTAGAACCTGAACCAAAACCATCAAATGCTTATCAACAATTTTTAACAACAAACAGTTCTCACATTTTCCCTGTTTTTGTTGAGATAATCCTCCAGGCAAAAAATCCGCAGCAAAAAATTGTTACCAGTGCTAACGAAGCAAAAAGCAATACATACACCTTTCATGCCAGCAGTGTGGGGCAGCCTACAATTGTCTGGGAGAGTCATGCTCTACTCAAAATTCTCTTTAATATGGCAGACTTGTGGAAAAGAATCCATCCTGATGGAAGCACACCATTTTCCTATCTTTTACATATGCAAATCACAAATCTTGACCCACCGGTTGGTAACTCTGGTGTAAGTCTCACAGCGATCTACAGCCTGGCCTCAAGCCACCTGAGATTGTTGGTCATGTTCCCTGCAGCTGTACTTTTGAGTATTAGCTTACCATCTCCCAATGAGAACCAGACTCCCCTCATGGTTCCGGGAGACCACCGCTGCCAAAACGGTCGTTAAAGGTGCACGGCTATGTGTCAGCTCACACGCCAGACCAAGGCTGAGACCACATAGAGACGATGCTTTTCGAGCCCTCCAAAGACAGTTTTAAGTATTTTGGAACAGGTGGATGGTCAAGAGAGCCAGCAAAGTCATTCCTCTCTTTTCACACTTCACACTGCTTCTTTTGGATTTTTGCAGTTCTTTTTTTGGGTGGGTAAGGGTATTCTACTCTTTTTAAGAATTCATCAGGTTTTAATAATAGATAATTAATTTGCTCAGCTCTTTGCCTTACCATATTTCTGCAGACTGCACTGTTTATTTTCGTATCTCTTGTGTAGAGAAATGATGTAAAAATTACTGTGTATCTTCACCCACAGTTTATGGGACGACCACGATACAATGCATTGCCTTTTGATGATCTAGGGTGGTTTATTTTGAGGTAATCTGCTGCCTAACGACAGAAACAGTTACACTGCCAGAGAGAAACAGATGAAAATGTCCTGCAGCACATCAGCACCTGTGGCAGGAGTATTCCTGGAAGGAGTAGAGAGTTGTGCTCCGTCTGCACATGCTCACTCAAGACCATTCATGAAGATACTGTGTATTATCTGATGCACTTTATCTTCTCAAACTTTCCCAAAACTGAGCAAATTAAGTACCAAGGAGATTATATAAAGTTAAACATTCACAGGTTTGGAAAAACTAGTTTCAGTAAAGACAAGTTCAATATTTTCATCCTTTAAGTTAGGATGCCATCACAACGAAGCATTCAAACGCCATCCAGAGGTCCAGAGGACCCTGAGCTCATTCCTTTCACAGAAATAGATAATAAGTAAAGGAGAGGCATGCAAAGAAGAAAAAGTCTTTTTTCACGTGTTAGGAACTGTTTAAGAACAATGGTTGTCTAGGTATCTAAAGACACAATTATCGCTTCAAAACAACTCCATGCATCGATGAGACAGGTGAAAATTAAGACTGGACAGTCTGATTTAACACTCCTTTTTTTTAAGAGGTTTTTATGCAATTCCATTATAGTTTTATACACCTTTAGTTTACGCTCCCTGATCTACAGGAATGATAAAGAAGCTTAAAAAGAGAGAAAGGCAGAACTAGAAACCCATATACAAATGAGAAAGTAATCTATAAACCCCAAAAAGCCTTACAGACATTTATCTGAAATGGATCCTGAAGACAGGATTAACATACAAAATATACAGATTTCCCAAATTAGAGAACTAAACTTCTGTATCCTACCTCTGGAAGACCACACTACAAAGAGGTGTAAGAACTGGGTCTTCCCTGTGGTTCAATTTGTACAACTTGTCAAGTCGATTATGAAACTGCTCACTTGAACTGCTGCTTCCTGCACTGCTGCCTCCTCTTTTTTGTAGTAGCAACCTTCCAGAAAAGTTAGTAATTTTGAGGTGACTTCTGTTCACATGAAATGGAAATAACGTATGACTACTGCCTCAGCCTTCATTTTTTTCAGTATTTGAAATATCTTTCATAGCAAAGATTATCTTCTGGTCAAAGAAAAGCAAAACCAAGAAACTTGGGTACCAAATGGCAAGTTTTTCAGGTAGTGCCAATGAGAACCATGCTATTAAGTGATCTTGCACTTTTGGAGGGCTTGTATCTTTCACTTGTGCTTATTCCATCTTCTTTCAACATATTCTTCCCACTGCATTTCCTTCCTCCTTACTGTGCCTCCTCAAATGTCTCACTCCCCTTTCATCCTTTGACATATGGCTCACTTGCCCCTGACTCTTCCCCTACTCTACTTGCAATCTGTCTCACTCTATACATTAAAACACACTACATTAAAAAAAAAAAAATCACTTATCATGTATTCTAGGATATTAAACAGATTAGCTTGTGATTTAAAGACTCAGAACCTCAAGGCACTTCTGAGACTTGCAATGAAAAAATATTACAAAGCAAGCAGAGGCAGGAGAGCAGCCTGACAGATTTCTTCAGTGTCTGGTCCAGATGTAAAACCATTTTTTTAACCATAACACTGTAATTTAAAGTTTTTCTGAAACGAAAGAATGTATTAATTTAAAAAAAGCTGAGGTATAAATATATGTTAAGGCTGCAGGCAGATGACTAGACCCTAGCCTGAGGTTAAGTTAACTGAAGAGGATGTGAGAAACTATTGGACAAGACATGAGAAATTGCTGGATACGACAGATAAAGAGTGTGAGAAGCTGACACCAGTCACACGCAGTGCCATGAGGAATGGCTGGATTTCACAGATGGTTAAAGGGATTTATGTGAGAAATGGCTGGACTTCACAGATACTAGAAGGGGACTCAGAGCTACGAAGTGCAACGCTACTAGATTCTGCTCTCCCATTGGAAGTGCTGCTTTGTGGAAATGCTCTGCAAGGATTAGAATGTGCTCCAAAAAAATCCACTGCTATTATTCAAGGGATAATTTATTTTTAATTAAAAGCCCTAGTAAAATAAAGCCCTCCACTACACCTAACATCCTAATCCTCCAACCTGAGTTGGTCTCCCTGCTGATCTGATAACTTGAAGCAATGAGCTCCGTCTTCCTGAAGTATGCCGACTAGTGAGGCACACCAATGTTGAAAATGAGATACGCAGATGGAGCAGCAGGTCTCCCCTCAAACCACTGTGATGACCATGTTACCATGTCCAGACTTTAATGAGAGGAAGTGTAGGCCGCTACAGTCAGTGGTCATGGTTGACTGCAGCAGTATGCAGGATCCTCCTACTAATCAGGTTTTGTAGCAATGACATGCAATGTAAAAGTTTGGGGAAAGTTTGTAAAGCTAAAGTTTGAGAACTAGAGATTTAGTGAGGAAAGACATCACATATCTAGTCTCTAAAGCACACAGGATACTCTTCACAGGTTAATTGCTGGTGCAAACCAAGGTAAAATGCAGATCCTTGTCAGGTCTAGCTAAAGCAGAACCAGTGGCAGCTAAACTCTTTCATTAGCAAAAGCTAACATTTTTCTAACTGCACTTGTTTAGACTTCAGCAAAAGCGTGACAGTCATATCCTCAATGTTAATATGCTGCCCAAAGTTACTGAAGAAATCATTTTTATAAAGAATGTTAGGCAAGTCATCACAATGAACATGAAAATACAAAAAACTTTTGTATTTTCCAGCAGTGCTCCTAGAAAAAAGACTAGTCTGAATCAGGTTGCTGGACTTAATGTGTGTTTTAATAGTGTACGTAGGTCTCATCTGTTTTCCTTGGATGTTAGCAACAGTTTAGAGCGAAACAAGTGTTTCTAGTGGTTTTGGTGAGAGTGGGAGGACAGCTAGTCCCAGCTGCTGTCCAGCGTACAAAACCCCCACACAGTCAGAAGTGCCAAGCCCTGTTCTGTGAGCATTAGGAATGGGCTACCCCTGCTGCTGCCTGCTGCCACCCAGCAGAGGCATGTTGTGGATACCATCACTACCAAGAACTGTGGTGAGACAGGAAAGAACTTCCAGATATAAATCTTTTTTCTTCCACCTGGTGATTCAACAATTTTTTGAAGAAAAAGCTAAAGAGAACCTTGAAGAGATTCTTCAAGGGAGAATGAATTGATGAGAACTCCACGGGTTGTGGAGCCAGGGATGTCTGTTGGGGACCCAGAGATGTTCTCTTTCCTTAAACTATCGGGCAATGTAAATAGAAGACACATCTGGAAATCTCTTTTCCATTCTGATTCAGACACAAAGGTTCTCCGGGGTGATCTGAGGAGATTTTCCTTTCTCCTCTAGAAAAGCACCGTGGAAACATTTCTACTAAGCTTCTCTAACGGGATACGGAAAACACAAAAAGCACATGAACCAAGCGTGCAGTTTGGGAGTACTGTGTCCTAATTCAAGTGAATACCTTGACATAAGCTGGTTGAAAGTTAAATTAACAGCTAAGAAAAAAGAACGATCTTGTTATAAATCAAAGATAATATATTAAACATGTCTTGGGTGGTATAACAGTTTCCTACAATATACTCTGCTGTGTACAGTAACGCACAGTACTTACCCTGTCATGTAGTGTCCAACCAACATATTTTAAATAACTATCGTTCAGGAAGGCATCACTGTACATTTTCATCCAGACACCAATTTCTTCAATACAGACAGCTCTAATCTCAGCAATAGCATCACTGATAAGGAAAAAAGAAAAGTATTATCCGGATTACAGACACATACCATTTATTTCTCATTCCCATTGCCCTAGCTGTAATATTTTGCTTTGACTTTTGATGAACTTCTCTGTGAAGGGCCAGTCACTGTTTTCACTGCTATCTCACTGATTTTCTGTTCCTCTGTGTCCTTGAACTCACTGAACTATCTAATAATTACAGTAATTCTACATTCAGATATGGTATTTCCATTATCTCAAAAAATTCTAACCCTAGTTTGCCTCCTAGTCTATTATCCTATCTTTTACCTCCCTCTTTTCAAACTGAATTATGAATCCAAGCCACAAACCTCCTTTAGACCACCATTTCTGAAACAGCGTCACGGACATTTGCTTAGCAGGCTTGACTCTCTCCAGCTAGAGGCGCAGAAAAATTGCAAGGTGGAAAAAAATTATTTGGTTTAACCAAAGGAGCCTGCCAGAGGGGCAGAATAGAATGTGGCACACAAACAGATTGTGTTTCACGCACCGCATGAAAACCCCTGTAACAAAACCCAGGAGAATGTTTCACTGCAACATTGGTTTCTTCCACTTTTCTTGCTTTTTTTCTGCATTCTGGCTGTGGCAAGTGATGGAAGAGGCAAAGACCTATCTGAGGCAGAGGTATCAGCTGCTTATTGAGGAGGGGCAGCAGGAAACTGCCTGGAGAGATCACCGAAAGAGATCAGAGATGGAAATTATTTCAATCCGATTGGCACTTTCCTGCCTGACTGACACAGAGTACGGCATATTTACTAATAATGAACGACAGCTAAACAACGGGAAAAGGGATTGGGGCCATCTGGCCCTTCAGTAATTCCATATCTGAGACATCTGTTACCATGAGAAATCACTTGTGCCACTCCAGCTGGCACTGCTTCACAGTTCAACATTTCAGCTGTAATAAAGAGGAACATAAAGAGCCACTGTACAGAAGAAGGGAATGTCTAGTGCTTTGCAAAAACCAGCCTGGCTTATAATTGAAACCCTTGTTCTGTATTTGCATTAAAAAAAATCTTTCTGGAAAAGTAATAAACATCAATTTAATGCTAAAACAGGACCAACAGAGCACAAAAATTAAATCTAATTTATGAAAAAAAAAAAAAAATTAAGTATTCCGAGCTCCAGGGAAGAGAGTAATTGCAAAATAAGAGACACTGTATTTTTCCTAAAGTCTTCAATTTTACAAAATACAAATACAATGCACTCAAATCTCATGTTCAAGATACTTACTGGTTAAGTTCATACACACAAAATAGAATAATAATATCATGATTACTCCATCCTGTAACTACCTAGGTACCTCCAGCCTCCAGACCAGTCCACTTCAGTAGGTGCCATCGTACTGTGTACGATCTACCAGATACCAAGGTGAAAACCACAGCTCCTCCATGAACACAGCAATCAACTGCAGTATCACACTGGATGTGAAAATTCCTCAGTCAGGTCTCTGGTTTTCTCACTCAATTTCAAATTACAGGGAGGAAACTGTACCAATGTAACAGCAGAGAACGTGCATTTAAAGCTTATATGAACGTGAGGGG